>NW_013666281.1:102457-115174 GCF_000517525.1 Limulus polyphemus
ATATATATGATATAATTTTGAGTTGTTTTACCTTTGACTCCACAAAGTCCATAAAAAGGCCCAAATTAAAAAAAAAAAATAAAGTGTCTCGGACCCGCAGATTACGTGGTGGAAATGATAATATGAATTCGAACACTTTAAAGCGTGTTTTTTTAAATATATAAAAACAATAATAATTTTGCTTCAAGAGGTTTTTAAAAAACGTTATACTGCCCGGCATGGCCAGGTGGTTAGGGCACTCGACTCCCAATTGTGGGTCGCTGGTTCGAAGGTTCGAATCCTCGTAACACCAAACATGCTCGCCCTTTCAGCCGTGGGGGCGTTATAATGTGACGGCCAATTCCACTAATCGTTGGTAAAAGAGTAGCCCAAGAGTTGGCGGTGGGTGGTGATCACTAGCTGCGTTCCCTCTAGTCTTACACTGCTAAATTAGGGACGGCTAGCTCAGATAGCCCTCGCGTAGCTTTGCGCGAAATCCATAACAAACAAAAAAACGTTATACAGAATAAAACCTAAACTACTGTTCAGCCCTCTATTTAATTATTATAGTCAATCACTCTCTCAGCTAGCCAAACTACTCAACTTACTTTGTAATTTAAAATCAAAGACAATATTTAGAAACTTACACAAACACAGTATTTATGTGGTTTCGATGTAAACTTAAACATTTAATTTTACAATGTATTATTTGAAGTATGAAAAATTCTTTATTTTTTCTCAACACAATACCTATAATTGTATTTTTCTTATGTTTATTATATAAATTCACGATTAATGAAAGGTTATCTTAGGACATCAAAAGTTGCCTCCCTTATATGTAATTGTAAAAAACGCAAAAACACCCATAAAACCTGTAAATCACAAAATATGAAACCGCAACTTTGCACGTATCTCCGCATGGACCCAAAAAACCATCACGCTAAATTTGGTGAAAATCTATCTATAGGGAGCGAATTAGTGGTTTTTTTTTTTTCAATATGGAAGATGATTCGCCAGAATGCTTTGAAGATGTACATTATGATGACTAAATTTTATTTTAAATTAGAGGCATTACAATCTGGATGTGGTAGTCCCTTGGTAATCTATACAAATAAAACATCCTGTGTTTGTGTGTCAGTCAGTCAGCGATATAGCTCCAAGAGGAAGGTGTGCACCTGGGTATAATATTTTTTTTAAACAAATCTTCGCCAATCTGTTTGGCCAATAATGTTGCCCTGTACCCCTTTTTAGCCATAAAAAGAGAGAAGTATATGCTGCCGCCTGTCGCTTGGTACAACAAATTGTTAGGGAATAAGTGTTTAATAATGATTAAAGTTTTGTAACAACAGGTTAAAAAAATGTATACAAGTGTTATAATTCAAATTATTGACGGAAATTATTATATTTAAATGCTTGTTCGTTTGTATTTTTGATTTTCAAATAGATGAAAAATATTTTTAAATAAAAGTCGTTTTTACCCGTGCAGCGAAAACAAATGTATATAGATATATTAATAGTACTGTGTTTTATGTCTATGTAACTATTTCTCAGAGTGTGGATGGATCTTCACCACATCTGGCATGGAGGATTGTTGAATCCCTGAGGAGATACATTCAAATTTTCAGTTTTTTTTTTTTTATTTTGACATAGATACTGCACTTTAGTTAGAGGTCAGCCATTTTAAATATAGAATAAGTGTTCGTTGTGTTCTGGCAGCCAACAACTGACATTTCATGACGTTGAACGAACAAAGTATTTGTCATAATTTTTCAAAAGAATATATGTAGGTAAATAGGTTGAATCTCCAAAGGCACTTCTTATAACATCAAAAATTCAAATTATTTTGAATATAGCCAATTAAACAGATTTTTATTAATTTAAAGAACATGATTTCACTTTTGAGAATTTTAACTTTGCAGTAATACATTTGTGATATTTAAAGGGAAGCCATTTGATCGTGTATCTCAATGAAAGATTCGATCTAAGTCTTTTGGTTTGAGCTAATAAAGACTTCGTTATCTATTAATATTTACAAGTCGGCGTGCTAAATATCGTGTTTAAAAGTTTGATAAACACTTAAGATACCATGGTTGTGAACGTGCCACTTCGGTTTAACGTGATATAATAGTAGCACGCTATGCGTATCTTTCGGTTGACTTCTTACATTACTCACAGAATAAGAACGAAAAGAGAAATAAACGGATAATGAATTAATGAATGTGGTGTGTGTCAACTTATCTGTAAATGTCAAAACATCAAGTTTTATTACCACAGTATAAGTACAGTAAAATTAGGAATACATGTTACTGAACTTAACAAAACTCGAGATGGGGGGGGGGGTTACATTGTTTTTCGTGTATGACCTAATTTTGGATGGCAAAAAGTCAAAAGCCAATTGCGTTACTTGTTCCACTTGAGTAAGGCAAGTAGCAATGTAATATAAAACTACTGTTACAGTGTCTATTATTCAAAATTTAAGTTCTTATCAGTTAAGGAATAGTTGATACACTACAGTATAGGCCTAAAGTGCTAAGTTTAAAATCCATAGTTATATGACCAAATAATAAGTATCTTAAAACAAAAAGGAAAATAATGCTATCAAATTCGCATCCAAAGCGGAAACAAATCTTTCGGGCTTTTTATTCAAAATTAGGGACGGCTATACGCAAATAGCCCTGTAAAAGCTTTGCTCAAAAATTATAGAAAACAAAAACAAAATCAACACGAAAACCGGTATGCTTAGTTGTGTTTAGAACCAGTATTTATTCATTATGGTGACTGTTGTCATCAGCGCCTGTGGCTTTCTACTCGATTTTGTCGAGATTCACAAATAACTCGGTTTTGAAAAGAAATAAAACTTTTCTAAAGAAATTCAACAAATTAAAATTTAGGTTTATAAAAGCATCAAAATCCAAAACAATAATATTCTAAAGTCTCACGCCACGTTTAAAGTTTACACGGGGTGAAATGATATTGCACTCAAACCCAATGTATATACAGTAGCATTGTCGGAATGCTAAACATTAAGAACTGTATCTATGACGATATAAAGTGCGCCTAGACCAATACTGTTATATTCTATTCGGCCTGATAAGCCCTAGTGTTAGGTGAAAAACCCGTTCGGCACTTCAAATAATAAGATAGATAAAAAAATTAAGAACTTAAAAACCTGCAAATAGGAATCTTAAAAATAGTAAGAAAACAAGGCTGGAGATATTGTAGTCAATATTTATTCAAACAACAAATCACTCTTTTGCCTCCCAATTTTATTATTTATCTTGTTTAATAGTTTTTTTTTAATGCTCAACTATGGACAAAGAACTACTTGATATGATGGCTAACTTTATACATTGTAATGGTAAAACATAGCTAGTAGCTTGTTGATACGGTTCATGATGATACTCTGTAGCTATTGACTATTTGATCGCATTAATTCAAGATCTAAAATATTAAGCTGCAGCTGGAGGTTGTCATGGAGATTTGTTCTAGAATATAGTGAGCATTTATAGTTTCTGTGTAACTAAATTCGCTACACATAGTTGTACATTCTTCCTTACTCTCAATCGTAAGTTCTCATAATTACTAATGTCGTCTCATCTCGGGAATAAGACGTTATCAATCCTTACCCTAATTCTGGTTTGCAAATAACTTAAATAAAACTGATGATTAGAATTTACTTACTTAATCTAGTACTCAAATGTTTTTTTTCACATTTCCTTTAGTATGTCCATTATGGCCTTCATATAACAGATAGTCAAAAACAACTTTTCAAAGCTATCTTTTGTCTTACACAAGCCACTGTGGAAGAGGCATTTCATATAATGCCAGCCTATTTGACGAGTTATGGTACTAAATAAAACAGTGTAGCAGTTTCGTACTAATTCAGTGGAATAAAAGGTCTCCTGCGCAGCGACTGTTGGGAAAGTTGAAAGGCTACTTACGTCCATTTCTGGTTCGAAAGCAATACGAAAAAATAAAACAAAACTTTGCGGCCAAACGTGATTTGTTTAAAAAAATACTTGGCTTATTTTCCAGTTAGATTATTCATATAAAAAAAGTGTCTGTGGCGCATGAATCTCACTGAATACATGGGAAGAAATCTAAAATGAAACACGCACGCACACACAAATAAACAAGCAAACAAAAACGCCACAGCAACAACATTTTGTTGATGAACAATCTTCTTATCCCCAAAGTTCTCTAGCGATTTTAATACTATACAAAAACCAACGATCTTTTATATAGGAAATGTAGATATGTATATCGATTTCAAAGTAAGAGACAAACAATAATTATTATTTTAATCACAAATATTATGCCTATTATTAGATTACTTATATAATAGCAGGTGGCGCGAGTTTCCCTGAACCAATAGAAATTCTTGAAATAATAAAAAAATAAGAAATGCAGTACATCATTTTGTTGATGGCGATTTAAATACTACTGTTGTTGTAAACTATATTTTTAATGTTTTACCTTAGACGTCAGCTAGAAAAGGCATAGCTGTATTATCAAAAAAAAAAAAAACAACAACTAATATTTAGACATGATTGCAAAAATACAATAGTTTCAGAGTTTATACTGAAAAGTTTCTCGTGAAGTTTGGCCTACAAAATGCGTCAAAGTGAACATAATCTGTAGCAAACGTTTACCGAACGAACAAATTAATTCATTATAGTTACGTGTAATGGACTTCGCAATATTTTGTCCAGATAATCCAAAAGAACTCGCCCAACTACAGAATACGTTTCTATATAAAACCGCCAATTTTTAGACCGAAAATGTAAAGCAACCATATCAATTACAAAGAGAAAAAGAAAAAACTTGCAATTATTGTTTCATATTTCAATTTTTACTTTATAATGCATTTTTGTTTATTTCTATATAAGCTTGTTTCTGGTTACATGGATTTTAATATATTTTTAATTCTGGACTATTAGCATTAACTCAAAGTTTTCTACTTATTTATGATATGAAACAGTTTCATACTAATCAATTTACATATAGCAATTTAATACTTCGTAGTCTTACAGCAATGTATTCGGTCGTCAAGAAATTAATGTCGCGTTTTGGAACACTTTCATACCCCCCTTAAAAAAAACGTACATCGCGTATAATAGTTAAACGAACCGCCTAAACGTTACGTTAGTGTAGCCTATATAATGTGTAAGTTTAGTAATAAAGTTTTGTTTTGATATATAAGTTGTTCCGGTATTTCATCTAAAAAAAGTGACATTAATTTCTTAACGACCTTATACATTGAGCCATCTAGAAACAAGAGCATCACGCCATAACTAAACTGTCAGGTTTTACAGGGCCAGATTCTTTATAGTAGATGTCTGTGACTTGTTGGCAATAAATTTCAACAATAAACAGAGAGCACATAATCCACTTGTTTTAAAATAATATATTAAAAACAAGCCAAACATATGTACAAAACTTCGTAACACTATTGGTTATCACAGTTGTATCCAGAATTTCAAATAAGTGTCTCATTTTCGTCAAAGTCCACACATACGGGTTCAATTACTTTACAACACTATTTTACAAAACAAATTATTCTCGTTATCTCTATTAAACTGTGAAATCACTCCCACGCCGACTAACTTATACTAATTTTCTGACTGAACTGCACTTTTTCTCTATCTTCTTTACTTCACTTGCAATCATCTGGTCACCTATATTTATATTACCCAACTGAGGCCTCGAATTTTCTGTAAATTACGCGAGCGACGCTGTAAGGTAACAATAATCGGTTATGGTAACGAGAAAAATACCGAAGATTCGAGTAGCGTGATTTCAACAGTATTAGTAAAACCGAGACAACAATGTAATTGCAAACACAACGTACGACTCGTACAGAGTTACGTAACGAAAATGGTCACAACTAACACTTTTAGAACAATCCACCTTCAACACTCTTGTCTTAAAAACTAAACAATCGTTAAATATTAAGTCACAAAATAAACTAAATAATAACGCTTACACTAAACAGTCTTGTATATCCAACAGTTATCCAAGTGTTTAAGTGTTCATTTAAGATAAAACGTTTCCCAAACCTAATGAAATACTCGTGTACATAGATAAGGCTTATGCATGGGCCATGATCTAAACCATTGTAACGAATTTGTCATTATTTTTTTTATTTTCATATGAACGTTGTTTAGATTAAATTTGTATTTAAAAATATGCATAACTTGTAGTATCAGATATGTATTGCATATAACGAATTTGTTATATATTTATTTTAATGACAACGTTTATTTGGAATGAGTTTATATTTAAAAATGTGCCTAGCTCACAATGTTAGTTACGTATGGCGAAACTCCCGCCAATTCTCCAAGATTGTAGAATGTTCGTGAATGTAAGAATCAATAATATATCCACTCCCATAAACAGTTAAATATAGTTCAGTATTGTTGTCTGATCTTTTGAGAAAAACATTTCTCTCACCTATAAAACAGGCAAGGCGACACGCCAAAAAAGAGAGAGAGAGCTTATAAGTCTGCTAGGAACCTGTTATAACCATGTACGCTATAAACCGTGATTTTGCTAACCCTTCTCAACTGGAAAATATACTACATTTGACCAGGAACAGTTATAAATTTCGAACGTCAGTGGATTCTCATCGGACGTTAGTATCTTTCCGAAAGTATTACTGAATTCTCATTGGACATTAATGGTTTTTATTAAAATATTATCTCACTTCGACGGTCCAACAATTCAGTGTCTGACAAAGCTAGTTAGCTTCTCGGCAATTGTACGTACATCGACTTCAAGTTAAGTCGCTGGATATCAAGGAGACTCTAAAGTAAAGAGAAGATTTTGTGTTGTTTGTAAGTTAGTGAACTTTTTGTTTTATAAAACTTTGCTTGTGGTAACTATTCGTAATAATTGTTGTTGTAAATTGTACTGTTGTATGTATGTATGTATGTATGTATATATATTAAAACGTGTAGAACGGTATGTGCGTCAATCTTGTTGGCAAATAGCGTAAAATATCGGCTTCGGACTATTTTAAATTATCAATAAGTAACACCATTATTTGATAAAAGTATTGTGTGTCAGCTAATAAATGGCGAAACTCTGTACCGACTGTCAGAAATCTGGTATGTACCCGAGGAATGACAGATATAGCACTATTTACCCTCCTAGTGCTGTATAACATTGTACGATGAAAGCAGTATAACAACATAGGTCCTAACCACCACCCTTAAAATATGCCAATTTAATTCAAGTAGCAATATAAACAATATCAAACACAAGTTATACAGACTAGTACCGGCCTAATTACTTGAAGTTATCTTACCGGGCTTGGTTTCTTGCTTTTAACACATGTTGAAAACATTTTATATTTAGAACGTTCTCTGTAAAGGTAGTGTTATCTAAATCACTGGGAAAATTTTAATTTAAAGAAATGAGTAAAGACAAATAGTTGAGTAAACTATTTTATCTATTATGAAAATAGTTATAAAGCTTAAAAATGTGTTCAAGTTGAAATCCATTATAATTTAATTAGTCAATTAAAAAAACAACTAAGAAACAAGAACATTTATTCTAAATTACAGAATGAAATTAATACTCCTTTTAACTGAATTATAAGGAATCAGTGTGCTAGAAATTAAATTCGCGACTTTTATCAACAATTTTAATGTGAATACTAGAAATAAACACCAAATTTACACATATAATCAAATTGGCCATTCAACGTTTCGCTTTACAGATTCTTCAGGAGCATTCCACTAAAACACAAAAAGTAACTGACAGTACAATACTTCAAATGATTTAAATAATAATTTCTAATCGAATCTATAGCGTGCATTTCTTCAGCGTGTGTTTGACTTATTGAGTAGTAGACTTTATTGTTGAAAGAACTGTATTGCTGAAATAATTAACTGTTACCAGTAGTAAACAAAAGTTCTATCTAAGTTACAAATTTCAATAAAAGATAAGATGAAAACATAAAATAATTATAATTAATTATAGGTGCCATCCTCTGTTCGCATTTATCTGTAAGATGACAGCTGTTATATGTAAACTGATAGACAACACTGAAGCCAAGGCACCCATCTTTAGATTTAAAAAAAAACGTTTTTGTAACAGCTGGCTTTATTACATTGTAGGGTAGTGCATTGAGATTTTGAAAGCTGGCTTTTGAGGGTGATACTTGGCAGTTCTATAACTTTAATCATGTAATGGACTGATTACATGAATTAAACTGATTATAGTTTTTAATTTCTCAGATAGTTTCGTCAGTTAGAGGTATAAAAGTATGATTTTGTGGTATATTTGAAAAAAAAAATTCCACTTTGTTGATCTGTTTTGTTTTTCAAGTTGGAGGTCAACACAATGAGTACTATATTTTGTACTGTTAGTGCATTGAATTTCTAAATTATTAACAAAAGTGTTTGCATGCAATATAAATTATTAATATAAATCAAATCGTCGTAATAACAAAAAATGAACTGAAAATTTTGAAGATTAGTGCGATGACTTACAAATAAAAAATAATTAAATTAATAGATTCGCAACATTGGTAGAATAACTGCTCCCCCCCCCCCATTAGGTACGCCGATTTGTTGCATAAACACATTATTGAATACAATGTAGTTATTATAAATACAAAAAATTAATAGATTTTTTTAAACTTACCTTTATTAAAATTATATTTTGAGAATTTAGTATATTCCAAAAAAAATGGTTATTAGTAAATTAAAAACTAACTAAATCAGTAAAAGTACTTTATTTTATAGTAATAAATTAATAAAGAAGAGCATTTACAGTTTCATTGTAAAAACTACATTATTATAAAATAATCCAGTAACCTTTATTAGACAAACTTGGTGTATTTAAACCCCAACTCATCCCATAAAATGTATCCAAAATTTCGTTAAGTGTACGACAAATAGTTTAAAATCAGTATTCATGGAATTTGTAATCTGAATTTAGCTGTGTGCTTTATGTAATTTGGGAATTGCTTTTTAAAAAATGAATTTTAAGAAAACGTTTATTAACTAAAATATTCCACTTTTTACAAAGTTGAAATAAATTAGTTATAATAGTAACAAATTTTTATTACATTTCCAAAAAGTATTATTAGAATTTATTTCACCGATGAGAATGGGGTCATAAAATGAAACCTAACTTACTGTCGTCTTTATTAATAGCTGTAATAATAAAAATTTCCTGGAATTTAGAAACTTTTAATGTTAAAAGAAGATACATTTCATTTATATTTCGACATATTGGTTAGTTTTAATTTAGGATCAAAACATTCACGAGGATAATTTCAAGAAAAAAGTGACAAGAAGTTTTTCACTAATTTAAAGCATAAATCAACAATTTATCTAATGATTTTAAAATTACAGCTTTTAAGTCGTATCTAAGTTTTAAATTATATTGTAGAATTTTACAAAGTTCCTCTTCCATAATTTGCAAATTTCTAGTTAGTATAAGTTTAGGAAAAGGATCAGAAATTAATATTTTCAATGCAAAATGACGAAACTGTCAAATATACATATATATAATTCATTGGAGTGTGTTGCTGAATTTTTCTCCTATTTGCAGTTTAAGATGATTTATTTTGTACTTATTATCTTTTAAATATAACTACATATATACACGTGTTAACTCTGCAAAGTGAACTGCAACTTAAAAACAAAGAGTGGCAGGTGACGACGGTGCTGTTTTTGTCATTGCTCTTTCATCATATATATTATTGTATTCACTCCAGAAACGAAACGGGATGCTATATAGGTATAAAATGCCTTCAACAATGTTGTGGTTCAAACTGTAGTTGAAACTCAACCACGTGTCTGAAATCCTAGTTGGAGTTTGCAATATCAACGTAGTATTAGAAGTAGCAATGTAGAAGATAAAATATATTTTTGTGTAGTAAAGCCAACAGGTGGTATCGGAAAATCTCCAGGTGACCTTTTAGATACTGAAATAGTACGAAATCATATTACAAGACAGGAACGAGATAAACGATGATTTGCAATATTCCGTTTTGTCTGTTGTGGTGTGTTTATAAAGCTTTAATTAATTATAATTCAACCCACGTGATTGATTCTGTAGTGTAAATTAGTAGACTTATACAGTTCTCACACAGGTATGAATCTCTACAATCGTTATTAAAGAGCAGTTCTTTGAATATACAACGTTAAACTTGGATAAGAGATTTGATGATAAACGATTGGTTTGGTTTGTTATGAAATTCTCGCAAAGCCACATGAGGGCTATCTGCGCTAGCCGTCCACAAGTTAGCAGTGAAAGACTAGAGGGAAGGCAGTTAGTCCTCATCACCCACCGCCAACTCTTGGGCTACTCTTTTACCAACGAATAGTGGGATTGGCAGTTACATTATAACGCCCTCACGGTTGTAAGGGCGAGCATGTTTAGTGAGACGGGGATTCGAACCAACGACCCGCTGATTGCGAGTTGAGCGCCCTAATCACCTGGCCATGCCTGGCCTTTGATGATAAACGAAGAAAAAAGGATTTGCCATAAAAAAAGTGATTGAAATTCGGGGTTTACACCAACTGATATAAGGTCATGAGGTTTATCGAAAACAATTAATATTACGTTTTAAAAACTTTCGACTTAAGCACACCAAAAGATGAAGAAAAAAAAAGAGAGAGAGAACTCACGGACGATAGTAGTTTTAGATAGCACTTTAAATCAATATACGATATAAATTACAATAGATTACTACATTTTTGTGCAACTATTTGTCTACTTTCACTGATAAACTACATGCATTTGACCTCCAGCTCCGCGGCGGTCAATTTATGAATAGAAACTTATTTATCTTTCTTTAGTTTCAAACAACATTCATGCGGAACGAAGCTCGTCAATTGTTCTCTTACTTGTGGTCAATTATACATAATTGGATCTAACATTAGAAGTTATGTCCGGTAGTAATGTGGTTAAATGAAGATTAACTGGACATTTATTATCACCCATGCGAGTTGAACAGACAAGATAATAAACCATAACAAATTAATATATTAATCACCTTAAACAGGTAGAAAACTAGTGTCAAGTCATCTACTGAATAGCCAAAAACATTAAAAATAAGCGATTTTCTGGCAGTAAAAATGATACCCCCAGCTCGTACTCAGGTTTAAGTGTTTATTCCCTAATCTATCCTTCACAGAAATATGATGAAAATGTTATTCGACATACCTTGTAGATTTGATAAAAATCTGTAAAAAAAATTTCTGTGGGTGACGTATTGCATTTAAAAGTATTGCTTACATGTATTTTTTCTTTTACATAATAGGACTTCTGAAACCTCCAAATGACGAATTCTATGTAATCGACATCAACAGTTTTATAAATAGGAAATATACTAGAAATCAACAATTATACGAAAAAGAACATACTGTTGCGTGAGCGAGGTCACGTGACTAGTGTCACGCCCCCTGCTTTCTGGAAATATCGTGTACCTTCGTGAATTGTCGGGAGATTACTAGATATAGGGTAGTATGGTATATATAAGAGGGTGACAACGTGACGGGAATAATGTGTGTGTAATGAGTAATTGAATGTATGCGGACAGAATATTGTTGCCCTCGTGAGACGTTTGTTATAGAGCGATTGTTGAAATTAAGTGTATCGTAAAGTTGTATTCGGAAAGAATAAATCAGTTTTATTAAGAAAAGACTTGTGTCGCTAAAATTTCATCGGAACGAATTTACGGAAAATTAACTAACGAAAGGAGACGTAATAATATCTATCTATTACTTAGCTAGAAACTTGTACTTCAAATATATTTTACCACACAACAATTTTTCATAAGTTCAAAAGGTATACATATATATTGCACGTTTGTCTAAAGTAAAATGTGGTATTCGTTATAAATCCGTGCTTTGGCATAATTCGTTGTTATAAACATATGATAATTTGAGCTGCAAATTCCTCAACACAACTACAAGCAACATTTGATAGTCACATTTCTGAATCAGGAAATTCTCAAATTCAGAATCTAATCACGATTTTAAAATATATTAATTTATTAGTTATGACAGCTTACCGAATGATTCAAATGTAGTGAATTCTGCAAAGAACAACTAGTACAGAATTTTATTTTCCACATTAACATTTTACTTCACGACAATCTAGGCAATTTTCTACTCGAATTGATAAACATCCTGTTATACCTGTGTGTATAGATCGTTGTGATATCAATGCTAGAGTCGGGACTAAAAAAATTCTCTAGGATATACATTTAGTTTCTTTACGCCATCTAGATGCAAAACGTAACACGGGTGATCAGTAAATAATAGGGGTCGGCAAGCGTAGCAAGTCTGGAATGGGGTATTCGCTGTAAAAATATTTGTGAATCAGAGTCCTATTTGGCAAAGAAAAAAAATGCACGAAATTGATCACAAATATTTGTTTTAAATGTATGAGAAATATTTAAATACCACATATAATATACATACGTTAATTGCGTTTCCTTCTTCACACCTGTACAGTATTGAAAACGACGAAAAACAAAAACCGCATCAGATTGAAATGTTATTAATGGTACATGCGACCATGCTGCGGGATTCTGCGCGCCATCTTTTGGCCATATTCCGCTGCTGCCGTTTTTGTTTTAATTAATAATTGTATTCAGATTTATTTTTTTTTTTTTTTTTTTTTTTTTTTTTATTTTACTTACTTGTTTGTTACTACTAAGTAAAGTAAATAATAGTATAGTGTAGTAGAGTACGGTCGTACGTACGTACG
>NW_013666281.1:115195-123048 GCF_000517525.1 Limulus polyphemus
CCACTACTTTTGGTCCGATATTCCGCTGCTGCCGTTTTCGTTTTATTTAATTAATTAGATACTCAGATTTTTTTTTTTTTTTTATTTACCCGTTTTGTCTTCAAGTAAATAAATAATCAAATGTGGATGAAGAGCGTTCAGCGCTTAGTAAACGGTATAACTCAAATAAAGGAACAGTATAATATTTAATCTCGCATAAACATAAGTATAAAGTACCCGAATACGTACGTCAATAGAGAATTTGGTGGTTAAAAGGCTGGCAAACATTTGGAATTTATTCTAATCATCATATTGCAACTTATTTTGTGTTCCATTACTTTTTTACTTAAATGATCCGAGTTATAAATAAATACAAATATAAAACTAAGTTAAATTAACATTTCAGCTAACAAATATTTTTTTTTATTAACTGTAAAAATACTCTATTTACATTTCTTGTTTTTTTGATAAAAGTAACGGACAGTTAATAGAGTGTGTCCTAAATTTTAACATCAAATCTTCATAGTCTAAGCCACAACACAAACAAAAAGTATCTAAATTTACATTATTTTCAATTACTAATACTCTAGAACTTTCTCAAATATTACTTGTAATATACTGTTTATCTTCATGTTCTAAACATGGCAATATACTTAAAAAGTGTATCATCACGTACACAAGCTGCTAACTTGTCTATAAAACAAAACCAAAATTTTGTAGCCAAAATAAAAAAAAGGAAAATAAGAAATTAAAGTATTTACATAGTTTGTTTATTATGTATAAAACATTTATGTTTATTACGCTTCTCCAGAATTATAAAAAGGCAAATGTTTTGATTTATCCTGAATATCATACACCTCTAAACAAGTCTGCAAAATTTCATTCACCAACTTTGCTTTTTTCTTTCTTTTTTTTATTAGAGCCACGTGAAGTTCCCATAAAGTTTTAGTACCCCAATATTTGTCTAGCAATCAAAATATTGCAAATATTTTCTTTTTTAGTTGTGTGAATGTAGAAACTTCAGTGTGTACACTTCTGCAAAGTTTGCTTCCCAAAAATCTAAAATCTGCTTCGAAATGACTGAGGATAATCCATTATTGACCACAAATGGAAATAATTCAAAAAGTAAGTAAACCAAGTGCAGTAAAAAACGCTGAACTGAGCCCTTGCAACGCCAATAGCTAGCGACCACGACAACAGTGGATCTTCACTTTAACTCTAGCAAATTTTACGATATATACTGATCCTAGCGCTAGCAGCATGAAGCAATGAAGTGAATCGTAGACAGTTCCCTAAGGTTATTTAGCTGTAAATAAATGTTTTTTCTTGAAAACACAACATGTCATTGGTGAATGAGAAAGAATATCAGTTACTACTAATAAAAAGTACCTTCCTCCTCTTCATTTGGTCATACTCATTTCCAGAGTTCAGGGCTCTTAGGTAAGGTCGAGTGTCATCCAATGTCACTGTTGATTATCTCTCTTTTTCTATGTTGTCTTCCTTAAAGTATCACATTTTCGAATCCCATTAATATACTTGATAATTACGTTTTGCTCCTAATTCACTTGAATTATCACCATGTTACACTGAACAAAATGTGATGTTGTGCATTTGAAACTAATCTGACTGTAAGTTCAAATTTAAAGCACATGAAAAGAAAAATGATGCAGAGTGAGTAATGACAGATTTCTTCATTTTGCCATGTTTCTGAGATATCGCCTACCGTTTGTGCTAAAACAGAATGTTAGCTTTTTGATTCTTTGCTTAAAGTGCTTTTAGCTTAATAAATACATATAGAAGCCAAACAAACTTAAATCAGAATAAAAGCACCATCACCCAATTTTCCCATACTACAATGAAACAGTTTCGTAAAGTTTCAAGTTCCCAATCATTACTCCCAAAAGAGAGTGGTTAAGATAAGTACCTTTATGATATGCAGATATACCATGCATTTTCTACCTTCTCATTTTAATGAAGCAATTTTTAAAATTTTTCATTTATTCTAAGACTATGTAGCTTTTGCATAAAACATGGTCCTGAAAAATCATTAACTGACATTGTTATAGCTGCCTTTGTTCCCCCATTGTTCTCAAGAGATAATATATTCTCTCCCTATGGAAGATTTTGCTGTAACACTGCATTTGATGCAATAATATAGATTGCAGACGTATCCTTCATTGTAGGGCAGGTGATATCTAGAGGTTACAGCCTCCTGTATGTTGAATGACAATGACCAGTCATGTTGGTAGAGCTAATCTGTATGGATAAATCCAATGTTTCATATTAAGTAAGAAAATTTATTTAAACAGTTTACACAGAATCGCTTACAAGCGAGTTGGTTGATGGGAGAATATCTTGAATGAAAAAGTCAATGAAACAATTCACGAATCTAGTAGCACGGAACCATTCGTTATTCTAAAGCACACTGTTTTTGTCTTTTACCTAAATTTTACTTTGCATAAAATATTTTGTCAACTCTGTTTATGTCTTTGCTTCATCTCACTTAGTAGTTAAATTCAGACTTACTTCTTAATTTCCTCCTGATCCTCACATTATAAAGTGGACCTACCTAATATTATTCGAAAGAATCAGTTTAAGCTGAAAATATCAGTGTAGATAGGAAGGGAAAACTTTGGTGCTGTGACAACAGGATTTTGTTGTGGAGTTTTCCGTTTTTGATAATTTACATACTGCCCTTACTTTAACTCTTTAGTTAAAATTTTAAAGGAATGCTTACCACTTAAAGATTGTTACTTTTAGCAACAAGAAGTACTACAACTAAGAGGATGAGTTTGCTGCTTAAGATAGATGATTGTATAAGAGCTATTTGAAGTCTATGAAAGTTCTCTCCTGGATATAGGACTTTGTGATATTGTAAGGTTCCCCGACATCGATTTCTCTGCAACTGGAGACACAGGAAGACATCTGATGTACCAAGAATAGCAGATTTGTCACTGCTTCGGGAGATTCATCTTACTGCAAGGGAAGCACTGCAGAATGAGAATGATCCCATGTGGGGTGGTCTACACAGGACTCCCAGGTGATCAGAGTAACACAGGCCTAGCTCTGGTGAAAACTACCCGATACCACCTCAAAAGAACTAGATGTGCCACTAGTACATGACCTCTACTAGTAAGATATTTCCTTGACAGGTGAGATAAAGGTATCAATAGCAAAAACACCATGAACCATGGAACACTTGTGAACCTCTCCAGGCTGGAAGGTATCCTGTCAGGATAACCCTGGATCATGAGGAAATCTTGGATCCAAGCAGAGCAACTCTGCAACTATGGACCAAGGATAATCTACTCACCTGAGTGTCAGATTCACTGAGTATGTCTACTTCCCCATATCCATGTCATTGGCAGGATCTCAGCCAGACATTGGTTAAGATCCTACAAGGGAGAAGCTAGCATCACAGTTCTCTGAGTGAAGTCAAACAAATTTCACTATGTTCAAAGATGTGGCAAAGGAGGAAATGAACCATTTTCTGAAGTATAATGGCTTTACTCACGAGCAGGCATTCCAGTGCCTGATCCTAAGCTTACGTGGTCCAGCCCTGGAGTATCGGAACGAGATGCAGTAAGAAGATTGGAAAATAGTTGTGGTCGACTTAAAATGCTTATTCAACCTGGTGGGGAATGAAGTAATTGGTCAGGCCAAATTCAGTGCTAAAAGAGGAGTACTACTTAGGGTCTGGCTGTTTACAAAAATAATCTGTGCTGTCTGTATGTTAAAGCTTTCCCTTCAATGGCTTCAGCAAATCATAAAGATAAATGTTTGTGAATAAATTTGTTGAGGGATTTCCTGATGAAACCACGAGTACCGCATGGATACGAGGGATATCCTCACCCAAACTGAAGAAGTTCTCACCATGACTAAATATAAACTTCATAACTTTGAGCCAATTGTTAGAGAAGAAGAAGCCTACAAGAGCAACTGCATATGGACCATCCTACCCAGGTACTTCAACATGTCGAGCTCCAGCCATACCAAGGCTTAATCACCCATCACAATATCCTAGCACTGTGATGCAACCCCACTTGAATAGGCAAAGTTACCCCAGTCCCATAGGTCCAGAAGAATCATATCAAGTGGTTAACACTATCTCTACAGCTCCAGAAAACTAATAGCGCTGAATTCTGACCTGGCCACGAATTTGGGGGAGCACAGAGAGCCTACACGAAATAGTTTGATGGTCAACCAAGCCCTCAGGGCTGGGTGGAGCTTGATGTACAGATATAAGGGCACAAGAGCAAGCAGAACACAGATCTTCTGATATATTAAGCCCTTCAGTGGATATATACTTTTCAGGCGTATGGTAATAGACTAGGCATAAATGTAGATGTAGAGCTGTAGCTGCGTCTAGGATATGTCACTCCGAGAATGAAGGCATTCATTTCTAACCTCAGAACTAGCACTGATATCTTTGGGTTACATACACTGCAGTAATTATCCATCAGTTTTTCTTGTGCAACAGGTAGACTGATGTTCCACAGGAGAGTTATCCAATGTTGGCAAAATCGATACCAGGAACATAGTGCTACAAGGGGATATGTAAAATAGAAAATAACAGTATCTCCAATACACAAGTAGTGTTCTGTGGTTCGACGGATGAAGTCAAGTGCATGGGTAACATTTAATTCAATTAAAGAAGTCATGGATGAATTAGCTGTTTTATGGCAAAAAGCAAGCACTAATAGTTCAGTCAGATTTCTCTCCAAGTGGAGATGAGGTCACAGTGTTGTTCTGTAATTATGAGCAGTCAGCTATCCAACTTTATGTTGGAATGTTAATAAGTGCAGCAAGCAAAGTGTAAGTTACTGAGACTAGCAGTAATTCTAGAGTTGCATGCATCACACTACAGTAGAAAGCATGTGGTTACCAAGATATTAAAGATTGTTGACAGAGGATTGTGCAAACAAAGTTAGCCAAAACAAAAGCAGCTTATTGGTCGAGTATTCAAATGTATTTCTAGGACCAAATAGCCAAAGTTGAACAAACGTGATTCGCCACAACATAGACAGTCAATGAACATCCAGTAAATCACTGCAGCAACAGTTTTTATGAAGCATTAGGGACATAAGCCAGTAGAAAAATACAGTAAATATTCAATGCCACTCAACTTTAGAAGAGTGGTTGGTTATCTTCAGCAGTGATTGTCAGAAAGGATGAGGGTATAGTAAGATTGTGTTAATTTTAGCTGGGTGAATGTGGTAACTCGTTTTGACATCCTTCCATTACTGCATCTTCAACAGTTACACTATATCAATGGCAAAACCGATCACCATCCAAATGAGGTGAGGAGCCTCTAACTTGGCAGCAACCGAGGCACCACTACAAAAACAATCCCAGGAACAGGTCCAGAGAGAGCCAAGGATGGAGATCCCAGTGAAGTCTCTCACAGCTATTAGTAACTAGCTCATGCTAGAGCACATCTCCAGTCTACACGTGCCACTGTTTGAATATGGACGCTGTTTGGATTGAAGCTTGGTACATCTAGATCTGAGTGGAAGACTGGCTGCAATGTAGGGCAATGTGTGTATACATACAGTATGTATTGTGCAGTATGATCAGTTGTTAAAGGTTTTAATTCGTACATTCGTGTGTATGTTCTTTTTATATAATTAATGAACATGGATTTGTTTTAAAAGGTATTAGTTATATATTTTGTAAACGATTCCATTCACTTTGTGTAAATTTTACTAAGGCAAAGTCTAATCTTTATAGCCTTGAATCATATTTGTTTATGGAGCCAAAAACTAGAAAATCAGACTAATTTGCTACACCCACATGTTATATTCTCTCTTTCATTAATTGCTAATAATTATTTTCTATCATTTATAACTAACAGAAAGGCAAAGTTTCAATCTATCGGATGACGTATAATGCTAGTACAGAGTATTATCTATTTCGTGGTGTTCAGATCAAGCAGTAAAGATAATTAATTTACGCCCATTTTGTTCTAACTAGAAAGCAAGTTAAATTATATTTTTTTTATGGGAGATAGTTTGCTTTGTACGTTACCATTCTGTATTTTCAGGTGCATTATTTAAGTAAATAAATATTTAGTGTACTAGTACCATCATTACAAAAAGTAGGCTTAAATTTAATCGGCAACAGACAGCAAAAAACAAGAGGTCAAAGGTAAGTACTATATTTCTTGTTTTTCATGTATATTCTTTATTTATGTTTATAAAATAATAAAATGTAATAAGTAGAAACATATTACGTAATATTAGGCAAGATAATGACAAATAATTCTCTACGAGTTATGTTTGTGAGCAACTCATGTGTTATGTCATTCAGCAGCAAGGTGAGCTATTTGTTGACAGCATAATTACAAACATTAAGCTGTTACAGTATGCAGCAATTTTATAAAATAAAAATGATAATTTAGATTTATTTCGTATTTTTTATAGTGGTTACAAGATCTGTCACATTGATCTAGTCCATATAAAGTTAAGGAAGAGAAAAGAACAGATAAAACAAAGTTTTACTGCAAAAAAAAGGAAAAATCTGAAAATTTTCAAATGAAGAAAAGTATTTTTAAATCTTAGCATGAAAATCATTTTGCCCTTCCAACGGTAAACACTCTAATTCCAGATATTCATGAACAAATCTTTATTAAAATTCATTAATTAAAAATCTGATTTCTCGTGCACAAAAACTTGTAATGTTTTTGAAAGCTTGTAAACTTTCTTAAAGACACACAAAGCATGCCCCCAAGTGGCAAAGCGGTATGTCACTGGACTTACAATGTTAGAAACCAGGTTTCTATACCCGTGGTGGGCAAAGCACAGATAGCTCATTGTGTAGTTTTGTTTCATTTAATTTTATCGATGCTGCCTTTCCATCTTCCAATCAGGTTGTTAATGCCCTGATTAAAGAAAGCAAAAAACATGTCGATGTCTTCTTTAACACCTTTCACATTTGCATACGTTTACCCATTAAGATGGTGTTGCAGCTAACGAAAAAGATGGTAATCTGATGGTGCCATATCTGAGGAATATGGTGGGTGGGGGAGAACTTCCCAACCCAATTCCATAATCTTGTGTTGCCTGAAACGTGCCACATGTGAATGTGCATTGTCGTGGAGAAGAAGAACACCTTTCCGATTGACGAGTGAAGGGGTTTCTGATGAAGGGCTTTATTTAAACGTTCCAGTTGCTGACTACAGATCTCTGCATTGATAGTTCTCTGTGAATTGAGGAGTTCGAAATGAATTACTCCTTTGATGTCCTACAATACAAAACATTATTTTCTGTGGATGGAGTCCAGGTTTTGGGGTCGGAAGTGGTTTTTGTATAGGACTGAGCCATTGGTTTTGGTGTTTAATATTCGCATAGAGAATCCATTTTTAATTACCTGTGACAATTCTGTGCAAAAATGGTTCACGCGCATTACGTGCCAGAAGAAGCGAAGCAACGTTCACACGTTGGAAACGATGATCATCGGAGAGTTCGTAAGGCACCCAAACACCTTCTTTATGGAGTTCTCATATTCCTTAGATATTTACGTATTGTTTCATGAGAGGCACGCAATTTCAGGGGCATTTCAGGAGTGTTTTGCCTTGGGTTAGACTCAACAAGAGTCTTCAAAGCATCAATATGAATTCCAACATGTTGGCCCCTGCCATCACAGTTTTTAAAGCTAAAGTCACCAGAACGAAACTTGCTGAACCAGAAGCGTTGTTTCACTTCTTGTATTCAAACAACACAACATGCAGAATGTGTGTCTCGTCGTGTGCCATCACTATAAAGGATTAGACTATACTAAACTTTACACATTATATAGGCTACAATAACGTGACGTTTAGGCGGTTCGTTTAACTATTATACGTGATGTACGGTTTTGTTGTTGTTGTTGTTGTT
>NW_013666281.1:123962-137714 GCF_000517525.1 Limulus polyphemus
GTGTGTGTGTGTGTGTGTGTGTGTGTGTGTGTGTGTGTGTGTGTGTGTGTGTGTGTGTGTGTGTGTCGATTACAAGTGCTGCTTTGACGTTACAACATTATTCTAGAGTTTATAGTAAGTTCACTTGTATTTACACGCAAAAGTCAGATAAAAAGTGGTGTTATTGGAAAACGGTTTTGAATTTTCATAATAGAATATACAAGTTCTAAATAAACAACTTAAGGTACTATTTGTTTTATATTTTGCTCGAGCATCAGCTAGAAGCGGATGATCATGAGATGCGACAATCTGCTTCAATAAATGAAGTGGACGGCATCGATTTATGATATTCCTGCATTTTATGCATATATATCACACACACACTTCAAATTTGTTCAGTGCATGATCAAAGTATGGGTTTTGTTGTCGGCGTTTACATGTTTTCATCACATATCTTACTTCAGTAAGAAATTTCCTATTTGATCAGGCCCAGCATGGCCAGGTGGTTAGGACGCTCGACTCGAATCCCCTTCACACCAAACATGCTCGCCTTTTCAGCCGTGGGGGCGTTATAATGTTACGGTCAATCCCACTATTCCCTCTAGTCTTACACTGCTAAATTAGGGACGGCTAGCACAGATAGCCCTCGTGTAGCTTCGCACGAAATTAAACAAACAAACCTATTTGATCAAAACTTCGGGCGTACACTTAAATATCCTATATTCCTTTTTGTGAAAGTAACGTCGTGCAAGTTAGTCTACTTGGATTCTATAATTTTAAGCTTGAACTAGGCTTTTTTTTGTTACTTTAACATTTAAAAGCTCAACTTAATTATGTGATTCGATCACTACCACTGACCGGACGAGTTTCAAAACTATTTTTACCTGCTATGCATTTAGTGACTTACCTCCACTCTGTTGGTAGAAACGACTTGCTACAACAACAACAAAAATGAAGGAGAGGGGAATGAAACACAGTTGAAATTCAAAAATTTAACTGCTTCACTGTTGGTGGTTTAAATTAAACAAATATACAGTTACTTTAAAAAAATTATTAACTGTCATGAAAGATCTGACGAGACTAATCATCACCGAACGAAGTTTGACCAGCATCAATAAATTAGCCCTTGAGCTACGATGGACAAACACATACATACACAGAATGGGATAAATATTTTACCACTAATTCTGACATGTTTTTTCCGTGGAAATGTAGGCAGAGTAAACATGGCAAGTTTAAAAACTTTAATGGACTGCAACTGCCTGTTTCGACTTTTATACTGAGGCCTTCTTCCCATTTATTCTGACTTTACTAACATTGGATATAATTGCTATTTTATGGCATAGTCGAATATGATTTTCTTATCACAGGCGTATTTAAGTCTGGGATTACTCTCGTTTTCTGAAACTGATAGATTCGTGCACGTAAATCTTTGAAATCTGAGCAAGTAATTGTACAATAGTATTTTGTTTATTGTAATACTATATTCTCAAAATGAATGTTCACAATACTCTTTCAAACCTCAACCACAAGTTTAGATAGTTGTTTTTCAGCTTTTATAGATAAAGAAAATCACAGGTATTTATTTGCTAATCTTCCACACAAACTTAGCATTTATTCAAATGTTTAGTACGAAAGAAAATGATCCGAAATACAGTACATCTTTTATAACTGACCTCCTTACAATCTTGAAAACAAAACTGACGTTTTAAAAGGAATACTAATGGAGGTTTTCTTGTTTCTTAATTTGACGTTAGGTTGCGGTCTTTAGCCTATCTATTCAGACTAAAAAAAGTATTTAAAAGTTTTATAAAAAGTCATGTCTATGACATTTAACAGGCCATTCTACGACCCCCCCCCCAAAAAAAAATCAGTACAGTGTCCTTGTTTTTTTGTTGTTTTTTTCTGTCATTTTCTGATATTCAAACGCACGAAATAAAAACTAAATGTGTTGAAAAGTAGTTTTACAGGTATTACGCTTGGTTTATTATTTAACGAATACAAGCTTCCAAGACCTCGACAATGAAAATTTGTTCTGTAACAGTGGACATTGTAATAGAACACACAGGCGTCTCTGTTCTTAAAGAACAATATTTTTTCACAGAATCGCAGCACTTTACGCCACATGGGAGATGGTTCTTAATTACGATGCAATACAGAAGCAGCTCCATACAGACAAAATTTGACAACGCCTTCTTTACACTAAGGTTACAGTCACCCATCATAAACAGAAAAACCTTAAACTTACACATATAAAACATCAGTATACGTATACAAACAATAAACTTTTTTCTCCAAAGAAAAGTACAGCTATGTATATAAAAACTTTTTAAAATAATTAATACATTCTGCTTTACTTCAAGCATTCTATTAACATCTAATACCAGAGCTTAATTTCCTACATATGTATATTATTATGCAGTTTAAACCCAAATTTATACATGTTACTTTGCAAGAAATATCAAAACACTAACTTCTTCAGAAAATAAGGATAATAGCCATTGGATATGTTGCAATTTAAATTTTTCAACATATTTATCCTTAATGTCTTTACCACATTAACTGTTCACACGATTTGGACTATATTAAGAAGTTAACGTAACAAAGGGCTCATGTCAAACCACTTATACAAGGTTTTACAAATAATGCATATACACATACTATTATTTAAAAACACACATGAGCACACCAATATTAACACTACTCCAAATCTATAGTCTAAAACAGCTTGTGTGTGTGTGTGTGTGTGTGTGTGTCCTTAACGAAAAATTTCCAACATCGCGACCTTTTATCACTATTAAGCTTTCAGGGGTTACTGGGTATAATGCTTTATGCACTTATAGAAAACCAAAATTACAAAACAATAAGGAAAATTTCTTTTCCTTCTAAGATTTAAATATATTGAAATATCGATATCTGCAGCAGCGTTCAGTAACGCACTATGCAATCTTTTAAAATATATTACAAATTACATATAAAAAAAAACACACTGAACATGCTTGCATAAAAACTACAAATTAGTGAAAAATGCTAGTAAAGATAATTACACATGCTCCTAAGTAACTAAATGGCTGTGCAGATCTGTCAGAACATGAACTGTGTAACTCCAAGAAAGATCCTCTTATTTAATAGTTCCCAATCAGTGAAAATATTTAAAGTTGTTGGATAAGTTAGTAATTCGAAACCAGTAAAACAAACATCTAACTTACAAGAAGCCGAGCAAAACTCAGAAGTACAGAAAACATTCGTTCACAATTTGTTGAAAATATGTTACAGAGAGCTGAATAATAAGTTAAAAACAACATTGCGAGGAAGAATTGTTTGCTTTGTTTGTTTGCAGAGTTTCGCACAAAGCTACTCGATGGCTATCTGCTATAACTGTTCCTAATCTTGAAGTGATAGACTACAGGAAAGGCAACTAGTCAATACCATCCACTGCCAATTAGTGGGCTACTCTTTACCAACGAATAGTGGGATTGACAGTCACGCTATAATGTCCCAAGGTTGAAAGGACGAACATGTTCGGTGACGGGATTCGATTCCAGAACCCTCTGATTACAGGCTTAGCGCCCTAACCACGAGGCCATAGCAGGCCCTCGAGGTAAAAAGAAAATGGTCGAAACTATTGCAAGAAATTAGAAGTAACTTCTACAAATGTGAATTGCTATTGGCCTTATGGTTTAACTAAACATCTTTGCACAGCAGACTGATAATGATAATGCCTGTAAGCAAGTGATTCTCTGTTACGGGTTCCTAATCAAGTATAAACAACTTAACGTCTCAGCTACCCTTTTCTACAAACCACTAACAACAAGATTTTCGACTACATCAGAGCTCAATACACAACCAAAAGACATGATCGTTTTTAAAGAGTAATTATTTAACAACTGCAAAACGCAAAACTCACAAATACCAATGATAAGATTCAAATATATGTTGTAAGTAACGTCATACTTTCAAGTTGCCGCAAATGTTAATTTCAGTCAAGCATAGTGTTCTTAACTAACCACCAGCGTCTATCGACAAAACTTAGCCTTCTCTAACAATCGACGCATGGCTTTCAAAAAAAAATTACAATTTGTGTTAAATTTTTCATCTTAAAGTTCAGAGAAACAGGATAATTTGCTCTTTTTTGTTATCGGCTCTTGTTTTTCTGACAAATCGTATGAAGATTATATCAAGTTAAAGCCTGAACAAATAAATTCTCTATCTTTGTCCATTTATTTCTCTTTCAAATAATTAACTTGAAAACAAACTCGTTTTCTTTATTCTTCTGATTTTTTAGTTTCCTCTTTCTCGTGAAGCCTTTGTTATTTTCTTTTATTCCCTTTAAAATTTTGGCACAAGTTTGATTTTTCTGTTTCTATTATATTATTTTCTCAAATTAAAAAAAAATGGAAAAAAATCTCTTGTATCTTTCCCAAGCTTCGATAGTTTAAACTTAAATAAATATAAATTCCCTAGGAAAAGTTCTTCTATTTGTCAGGCTCGTGAATACAGTGCGAACAAGGAAAGAACAGGAGAGTGCCTATGAACGACACACCTTCCTTAATCACTGGAATATATCATTTTATACGCGTACCACACTTCGATATGTTTATTCAGAACGCACAGTACTTTATTCAAAATGCCCGATTTGAAAATACGGAAAATGTCAATGAAAACGTGAATCAAATAGCAAAACTTTTCAAATATTTCTCGTTGACATAAATAAAACTAGATGTTTTATACACGACATTCGGAGATAAACATGATTATATGTCAAACTTATGCTAAGAAGGTTTTTATCCACTTTTTTTTGCGAGAATGGCTCACTTGAAAGAAACGGTTTACTCTGTACTACATCTGACAGCTGTAACACTATCCAATTACTTCAAACAACAACAACAAAACAAACTAAAATGCTTGAGAAAGATAACTAGCCTTCATTACTATTTAAGGAACTGACTGTCCTTCGTACAGAAAAATTACCCGGTAAGTTTTTAGAATTTATACTGCGAGAGAATGGTTAAATTTGCTGTTAACTTCACGATTGCACAATCTTCGTTATTAGATAAAATCTGAAAATTTTCCTAAAGTACAAATTTAAATGAATATATCATGCAGAATAAATTGGCATAATATTTCCATACTTACTAATTCATCAGACTCGCTAGTTGGGTCAGAGCTGTCCATTGCTAAGCCTTTCTTATTGATTTATTATACGGCGTAGTATCTACAAATCCTCATGCACCTTGACGAAAAACTTGACACCACAACTTTCTACCTATTCAACAATATCTTTAAATGTATTCGTCGGGTCGTGTTCTTCATATGCAAGTAAATACTCGTTAATACTGAACTTGTTGGAACGTTACAATTTATAACTTTCAGTAAACAAACCCAACCAAGATATTCTTCTGCAAAAAAGACGACTGAGGAAACCAAATTTCCTTGCAAGGAGACAGTATGTTGTGGCAAAACGTTCCGCAGTAAATTGGAACAGTACAATGCAAACTAAAAATCTTGTTAGCCCTGGCGAGCTGAGGTGATCGAACCGGTTAGAAAACCGCTACGTCATCAAGTTGAAATATTCTTAGACTTTTTGTTTTCTCGATCAACAGGAAAACTAATGCATGGAAATGTGACCAAAGATCTAGAAAATACGAATATTCGAATCAAATTGCTTTCCACTATAAAATAGACACTAAACAACATGTGAAGACAAGAAATTCACCTCCGAGATCAAGATCTATACACAAAATCGTGGTAGAGGAAGTCATTAACTTTATACTTCAGGAACTCCGGTTTGTACACATAGTTGGAGTTACGGATGACAGACATCAGTACAACGGAAAAACATTAGTTTGTAAACTTTCTGACCTCAATATATAGCTAAACCACGCCAACCTTGAAGCTCTATAGACGCTCTGTTTTTATGTAAGAAACAGAGGCGGGAACAATTAAACAATACAGGTTGTTATGACCCAGGTTTATTCCTGATTGAACGACTTGATCAGTTAGTTATTGATATTTGAAGTTTCAGCCTGTACGATAAAAAACAAAAATCCCAACAATTACCGAAAAGTATGAAGAAACGTGTAGACATTATATGGATATAAAGATCTTAAAAACGTTAATTCGCTCTAGCTGTGATCAGGCAAATTAAAGAATCGCGCAAAAATCTCTCTCTCAATCTAGTAGCAACTGGATATTGTCAAATAGATAATTCTGGGTACAAATACATAAATAAGTATTAGTTTTAAAAACTAAGAGAACGAACCATGATCACTTCACACTGACCAAAAGGAGGGAGACTTGTAGTTTCTTTGTATGTTCTTATATTGTTCATTTAACAGTTTAATTTCTTTACACTGATTCAGTAATGTTCAACAGTTTGTTTTAGGAAAACAAACTACTACGTACACTAAAAAAAACATTATTTATATACATTATGTTTTATTCAAAACAAATAACATCTTCAACACAAAATTCTATTAGTTAATGCACATTAAAAGAATGACATCTAACATAGAATTGTCTATATACCAAATTGTTGTAGAATTACATATTTTTTTGTAAATGATTCCGCAACATTTAATTTCTAAAATATTTTCTATCAATGCAAATCAATTTTCAAATTGTTACTTTCTTGCAGCGTGTCTATTGAAATAATAGCATAATTGTTAACTAATTCGTAAAATGACAAGTATTCTGCAAGCAACATAATTAAAACGTTCGCAAGTGCTTTGTTAAATCCGGAACAGGTAGTAACCTGTTATGTCAAGAATTGGGACACTTGGCAAACAAGGAGAGTTAAATTTATGTGTTACGCCCAACAACAAATAGTAACTATTAAGCTAATAAATTATATTTTAGTACGATCAGCACACTATTAAAATAATAAATTATGTGTCACGCACAATAGGAAATGCATAGTAACTATCAAAATAATGAGATGCACATTAAAACCAACAGCGGCTGGTTGAATACCATAATAAGTTACATCTTAAAGTACACCATAATTCTCTCACTCCCCTGTCGTGACAGACCTATTGAACCTCTCCGTGTTATTCTGCCCCCCCCCACTTCTTTTCCTTCAGATTAGCATTCACTCCTAATAAATATAGATAAATGTTTGAGGCCGTCCTCTTAGTCTTGTACCTTGTCCATCTACTTCAAACTCCTCTCATTGTTCTTTCCGCTCCTAAATGCAAGGTATGAGCACGTACGTGCTGCTCTGATATCTATAACTAAGCGTGTTAGTTGACACGCTTCTCTATTGAATCTCATTATCTTAGACTGGTCTGCATATTTCTTGAGACAGTTGTTTTCAAATCTTACTACTTTTGTCTCTAAAGTTTCTGTCATTCTCCATGTTAATACTGAGAATACCATACTTTTTTAATTCTTACCTTTATTTTCTTAGATAGTGACCTGCTCTTAAATAAGTATTGCCAAGTTCCTTAAATGCTTTAATTGCCTGCAGTATTCTAATTTCCACTTCTTTCTCAATTTCATTCCTTCTTATAATTAGTAATCACAAATACATATAATATTGTACCGTTTCTATCTCACATTCGCCTATTTCTATCATTCCAGGTTGAAAAGCGAATTCCCTTCTACTGGCATGCATATTTTTTTTTCCACAGTTAGAACCAACTCAATTCTACTTACAGTTCTCTCCAGCATTTCAAATGCATCTTTTATTTCTTTAAAAAAAAAAAAACTTGGAGATCAAATAATCCTGGCTGACTTGTGTATCAACACTAAACTATCTTCCCACTATTCCATCAATTTTTATACTGGAATTACTATCTTCGTGTGAACACTAAATTAAATTAATTAATTTTACAGGAAATCAAAGCTCTTGGAAATATCCCACAGCTCATTTTCGTATGTCTACTTAAAGTCGACAAATGATGGCTTTCCTGGTCATATTCAAAGAATTCTGCACACAACTGATACAGAGTGAAAACAAATGATCCATCGTTGATCGTCTCGATCTAAGATTATATTGTTTGCAAATGACATTTATCTTAGCATACTTACTTCGACAAATATTTGCAAATGCGTGGGAAGAGTGAGATACCATGATAGTTCTTACCATCCTGTTATTTTTTCCTTAAAAAATGGATAATTAGTTCTTCTTATCCCATAGCTTTAATTTAATTTCTGTTTCCTATATTTGCTGCAACATATCCTCAATAAGAATACCTCTTTCACGTTTAAACAACTCAGCATGCAGTTGATCTCCTGCCGTGTACAACTTTTCAATTATTTTACGCTCCACTACCATCTGTTCTTGTTGGATGTTGTACCTGGATTTCGTCATTGTTGTTGTCTTTCACTTCTACTTCCTCTCCTTCTTTTATTGGATCGAAGGTTCTGGTCTATGGAGCAGCCTTTGCTCTGATCATCTCCGTTACATCTTTGGGATTCACCAACGGGATTCTGTTACCGCCCATAATGCCCGTTTTTCGAGACTGGAGTCTAGTCTTTTCTCACTTTACTTCCAGAAAACATCCCTACTTTTACTCTGTCTATAATACACTCGCATCTTCTCGTTAAGGGTTTTCACATACTCTCTTTTCTCCCTCATGATGACATTTTCTTTTGTTAGTCTACATACTTCGAAACGTTTCTCTTGAAATTTCAACTCGTGGTTACTTAAATATTGAAATCTTGCATCTATCTCATGGTAGGTTACCAACATCTTTCATTCAACTATTTCTTAGTTTTTGCCTTTGATATCTGCAGCTTTTGTCCCGACTTATCTAACCATTTTCCACTTGCCTTCATGTTAGCTCTGATCCGTTTCTTCTTTAAATTTCACTATATCTGGCATATCAAATCAGTTACATTTCAATTAACAGAGCAAAACAACAGGTGCTCTCTTAGAATCAAGACCATATAGAAACAAATAAGAGTAAAATAAAGAGGGCTATATTAGGATACAGAGCGCATAGAAAACACTAGAGTAAAAGTAATGAGAACCACGTTAAGATCCATAACAACCAACACAGTAAAATAAGTAATGTTATGATAGGTAGTAAAGCACATAACAATCAGTAAAATAAAATAATGGGCGCATTGTTAAGAACCAGAGCACATAACCAGTGGAGTAAAAAAATGGGTGCCTCGTTCGTAACCGCAGTACTAAGTAACCAGTACGTTTGGGCCCAGAACACACAAATTGGTAAAATAAAATAACGGGTACTTGCGTTAGGACTTTGTTGTCAAGCGCAAAACTACACAATAGGCTATCTGTGTTGTGCCAAACAAGAGTATGAAAACCTGGTTTTTAACGCTATAAACACATTGATTTACGCTGACCCATTTGGAGGCACTCTACGTTAGGATCAAGATCACATATTAACTTGTTAAGTAGAATAAAGAATATTATGTTAAGATCCAGAGCGCATAACATCCAGTAGAGTATCAGAACAAACGGTGCGTGAAGACCAGGGGCAATCAGACAAGCATAATTGCATGTGTCATATCAGGTCCAGGATGCATATGGGAATTAATAATAACTAGCGATATTTTAGGTCTGGGGATATGATGTACTCAGAAAAATGACATGAGAAGCTCTATTCTAGGATAAAAGTCACATAAGCAGTAGACGAAAACTATGAGAAGATTGTAAGGACCCAAGATTCAGACAATTAACTGATTGTAATAAACAATTCTTTGTTAAGACAAACAGCACAGAGCAACCAAAATATCAATAGAACAGGTGCTACGTCAAAGTCTGTGGCACAGTGCAACCCGCATTTAGGATAATACTATCCAGTGTTACCTCAAGAACCAGCATAACTACTACTTTCAAAATCCAGAGTAATTGGAAATTACACCGGCCAAAAAAATAAACGGCGCATGATATTCACTGCATGAGAATATACACGTATGAAGTTAAAGTTGTCTGTCCTAATATGTTTTTACCAGAACTTAAGATCAGATATTCACGAATATTACCTGACCACTCCGATAACAATCCAAGCTGTTAGTTGTTTAATACAGAACAGGAACGAGGAAAATAAAGCTCTTTCCCGAAGTTCTTGTATTTCCTCAGTTATCAGTAAAGATATACAATTTTTAGGCGTTTAGGAGACAACATTTATAGACACACATCAGCAAAAAATAAAATAAATAAAAGGCCTTTTCTTTTATTATAGTACACTAAACTGTCGTATAAAAAATCGTACTTCATTATAGGTAATGACTGGCATGTCCTACTTGGTAAAAACGTTGTCAGAACTTAGTAATTTGCTAAACGAAGACTTAAGTTGCCATATCCCAGTACACGCCATCTGCACCCCAGAGGTGGCACCTGGTTATACCTGTCACCCAGTAGCCAGATGGTCAATATGATAATCACACAAACGTCCAAGTTAAGAACGAAGAACATTGGAGCTTTCAGCTTGAAGTCAGCCCAACAGACGGTAAACAAAACATCCTGTCCCAGGCCGTTGCAGTGTAAAATCAGAAAACCTATTGTCCAAGACTTCCGGCAAAGAGCAGCTGTAACAGCCCCAAGAAAAAGGTAGGTTTCCCTTAGTAGAAACTAAAAGTCGAGGTGAGCTAGGTGGCTCAAAAATACCCAGTCACCGAAACCTGAACAATATTTAAACACCCAGTCACCGAAACAATATTTAAACACCCTTTCACTTAAACCTAAGAAATAGTTAAAGACAAAAGAAGTGTGACTACAAGAAAAAAGTAAAAAAATAAAAAACGCACACAACAACCATGGCGAGAAAAATTACAAAATAAAGAAAGCAACTTAGATCTAAGAGGCCGAATACTGATAAATACAAATATAAATTCACATTGATTATGGAACATAATATACGTTAGTGTTTTTAACTGATCAACAGTCCATCTTCGGTTACACAATCACTATTAATTACGAAACTACTTGATTTAAAATTGAAAAAGTCTTCAACCTGGAATACTACTCACATTTGTATATACGTCTTGTTTTTTGTTGTTATTAGCGCAAAGTTACACAACGAACTATTTGTCCATCGCGGCAAATCAAACCCCGTATTTTAACTATTCAAGTACGCAAACTGAAGGTCAAGTCACTGGGGGACATATAATTGTGACCATAATTTCAGCCTAGGTTATTTCTGAAAGTACTAACTTAATTTACAAAACAAAATATTCTTGTAAGCTCAAAGTAAATCATCATCAAGTCATAAACCTATTACGCGCACTGACATTTTCCTAAAATGTGAAAATAATTATTAAAAATATCAAAAAGGTGTCCAAAATAATTACATCCCTCACATAAAATAGTTATTTGTTTATCCCATGGCTTATTACGTTTCTCGTACAGCGCATGCTCATGTCATAATATTATACAACACAAACAAAACTGTGGGTTATACACTCACAAAGAAAGAATCAAATTAGAGCACAATAACTTTTATTGGTATCCTATTATCTTTGAATGGAGGCGTCATGTCTACCTACTGTCCTTGTCTGCGACACTGACTTATATATGGCAACAACCCCACCTGAAGCCTTATGTTTAAAGAGTGGTATGTCTAGTTTACGACTTTTATCTCACACCAACTTTATGAAGTATACGCACAGCATTTGAAAATCTGAACTTGAAGTTAGTTTCTTATAGTTTCCTAAAAAAAAAAAAGGCACGATTTTGGAAGTTATTTAAGAGTACAACATTACATAATCTTCATAATAAAACTAGAACATTAAAATCCCACTTTTCTATCTTAAAACTTATTATTATTATTGATACATTAAAATTATAGCCTTTGTGTAACGTACACACTATGAATCTATTTTAATTAAGTTAGCATTCTCTCAGTTCTGAACTCGTTATTTAAAACAAGTTTACGATTATACTTTTTGCCATTTATATCGATTCCACTTCAGAGGTTCGTACATCAATAATATTAACTTACATATAGAGGGGTTCGTACATCAATAATATTAACTTACATATAGAGGGGTTCGTACATCAATAATATTAACTTACATATACAGGGGTTCGTACATAAATATTAACTTACATATACGGGGGTTCGTACATAAATATTAACTTACATATACGGGGGTTCGTACATAAATAATATTATTAACTTACATATACAGAGGTTCGTACATAAATAATATTATTAACTTACATATACAGAGGTTCGTACATAAATAATAATAATATTAACTTACATATACAGAGGTTCGTACATAAATAATAATAATATTAACTTACATATACAGAGGTTCGTACATAAATAATAATAATATTAACTTACATATACAGAGGTTAATACATAAATAATAATATTAACTAACATATACGTTCCTCAATAATACAACAAGGAGTTGAGTATTAAACCTGTCCTTTTTCATAATCTTCCGTCAAGCTCCTGTTTGGGGAGTTTATCCCATACCGTCATGAAACTGACACCTGTAACCTATTTTTATCGTCCGCTCGTACATACGACTGAAGAAAAAGAAAAAAAACGAGTAGAAGTTGAAAGTTACTGTTCAAACCCTGGTGGCTGGCGAAGTAATGGAAACCAACAGGCCTAACACTTCTAATAAAAATTACGTAAAATGTAATTTTTTCACACTTCTCTCAGCTTGTGCATCTCAGATTTTCGAGTTAAACTTATAAGGGCTTTCCTACAATAACAGAACTCATCAGTTGAGCTGGTTTGAACTATACAGTTTGGACGAGTAAAAAAAAAAATGCGCAGTTTAAACAAATTTAACTGAGGTGTTGTTTCTTAAAATTCAGATTTTAAACATCGTTGGTTCGGCATTCCATTGTTGTAACCTTGCAAATGAAATAGCAACTAATATTCAAAAAAAGGCCCAGGAAAAGTACGATAGAGGAAAGAAACCTAAGAATGTGTACAGCGAATTGAAAACCTAATTCCCCGTACGTAAATATCATGTGTGACTATTTAGTAGAGGTATGCGAAGTTTAATAAACTGTTGGGATCAATAATAGGAACAAGGATAACAGTTCAAAACAGAATACAATCTTTACAATTGAAAAATTTATTCAGATATTAGTAGAACCAAGAAAGCTTCTAGAGTGACCTGTTTTAACTACTCGCACCTCCATGCAGTAGTGTGTTGTCTGTCAGTCAGTAGACACTATAATGACGTCACATAAAGGGCGCTTAACGTTGTAGTTTGTACTTTAGTTCCGTCAGTGAAACGTGCGCATACCATAAATCACGAGAAGAATTACGAACTCTATAGGCTACAACACAACATGACATGCGAACTTAAAAAGCAAGAAATAAAAATATTTGTTACTCTTAATTTTCGTTTTACTTAGTCTTGAAGAAGAACACTTTCGTGGACCCTACGGAAGTACATTTAGTTTTAGGTATTTGTGTCTATCATCAAGTCCACTAACAGAGGCTCAATTGGTACTTCCGTTGCAGTTTTATTTACAAGGCGAGTACGGTTTACTTGAAAAACAAGCTAAATCGAAAAATATTTATGACAGTAAATAGCAAATACAAGTAAAATAATAACACCTAGAAAGAGGTATCTGTGTACAGTGACGTGTTTCACTTGATGTCGAACATTACATAAAGCATCATTCTCTAAAACAGGACGTTGTACAGTGAAATGTTTGTAACTAACGGTTTTTCTGCTCGCGAGTAATACTTTATGTCAAACACCTGTATATTCTAGTTACCGAACCAACACTTGTTAGTTAACAGTCGCGTAGAAACGGTAATAATTATTAGTAGCTTCCAACCCATACAATATATTTACGGACATTAGAACTAAGTA
>NW_013666281.1:138651-154245 GCF_000517525.1 Limulus polyphemus
AGTTCTAGAAACGTTGCGTCATAGTAGTCACGTGACTCGCTGACGCAACAGTACTAATAACTTAGAACATAGTAGCTAGCTCTATATTCAAGTCTAATTAGAAGTATGTAATGTCAACAGACGAATAACAATAAAAATAAAACCTTAGAAATGAATTCATTGATTCATCAATAAGATCCGCTATATATTCGAAATTCTTGTCACATATAATAAAGAACACCGTACCACGTCCGGCAAACTTAGTCCATTAAAAGCTTCATGGTCTTCGTTACTTGTGTTGATTAGATTTCTGTTGGTTTAAAACGTTAAATATAAGCGAATGTGACAAACCATTCGAATCAATTGTGCAATAAAGTACTACATTTTGTTACCACTTAACATTCCAACCATTCTCTATTTATTTTGAGTCGAAGAGTATCACAACTAAGCCTGCCATGATTTCTAAATTCTTGCCTAAAGACGAACTTGTATGTATCAAGTTCGGTAAGGCGTATGGTCAAAATCCAAGGTTCAATTTGTAGATGAAGTCGATGCGACGTCGTAATCCACTTCTGAATAATGTCTTAACCATCTCAAATGGTTAGTTTAGGTGCATTTTTTTTTTTTATTTGATTAACACTTACACTTCCTTTATAAGACAATAAAAACTCGAAATTCTACATAATATTACTCTACAAAATCCCTAATTAAAAGTCCTCAAAAATAACGTTGAAAACATTTCAGCTATTTCGCTTAAAAGCTAATGCAATAAACACAATAAGTCATACAGCAACTGTTCATGTTGGAAGTTGTTAGAACATTTACATTTTCTATAGAAGTAATCGGCAATCTTTCACAAATGTAGTTATACACATTTTCAGAGCAGGGTATGCTTTACAATAAATATACAACTGTTAACTTCGTTCGCCTGCTGAACTGTGAATCGGAGGTTCCATGGTTCTCGCCTCGTTATTACCAAAGGAAAAAAAAATAGTGCTCTGCACTTTGTGGCCATTATACGAGTTACGATCAAATCCCACTATTCGATTAGCGTATCCCACGAGTTTGAGGTGGGTGGTGTTGACTAGCTGCATTCCCTCTAGAGCCAAATTCAACGGTTAAGGTAAAATAAATATAGTTTCCAAATTAATCTGTTTAAATATTTTCAGTGTAATATTTGTTTGGTAGCGTGAAAAAATTATGTACAGAATTATCGTTTCATTTCAAAACCTTCCCCCTAGGTTAGTCGATACGAAGGATGATATTCGTTATTGTTACAATTTATAATCTTCTATACCGATCACATATTCATATCTTTAATTATTGTATTTAATTCTGTTATTTTTATTAATCCATGGAAGAGTAACAATCCACTGAAATGTGATAATGTAAGTTTTGACAAAGTCAATCAGTAAGAAGAATTTTCAGCTAGCTAATTTAATTATTTATGTGACGTATTTACCAGAAGATGGTGGCTTACATACCTGTCAATAAGTGCATGTTCACCTTGAACACTGCTCTTTCACCTTCAATTATGCAGATAGAATAATTATCCTTGTACAATTAGATTAAGAAAAAGCAAAGTATTTCCTTTTCATGGTCTGCAAAACCAACATTGTATTTTACAGATTTGCGTGGCTGATTTATCCTTGACCTTTAGCATTTCGTGTAGACTTAATCGGTTCCAAAGTCACGAAACCTAATATATGCACCTCACGACAATGATGTCATTACACGTTAAGTTAATGCGAAGAGTTTTAATTCTACTGGACACAAACATTTACAGAAAGAAAATATACATAAAACGAGTGTGTCTTACATAGATAAATGCTATAAAGCATGATGGCTTGTACATGTTAGATTTTGTTATAAAACAAACAAAAGAAAATACCAGTTGAATAGACCTAAGTGGTGTTTATAGCAGTATTACTCTCAAATTATTACGAAGTATTTTTGATTTCTAAAAGTTCGCTATTTCAATAATGAAGATCGATATATCACATACTTCAGTCTTATGAATGATGCACATATAGGGACTATATAGATAAAATCATAAAACCTGTTAATGATAAAGGCAGTTTTACTATACAAAAATAATCACTTCAAGACTTCTTCAGACAACTTTAAAAATATCTTACATGTGCAACACTGTCTTTAACTTATGAAAAGACAAGGTAAAAAGTATCTTTTAGTGTTCGTAAATATAGTTTTTTGAATTACATTCAATAAATAACAGCAGATGGCACTACTAACAATTAAGCTTATCAGTGGACCTTATTTATATGCGCATAAAGCATATCTAAACAGTTTTTTCCCCCATTGAATATCTTTTACTCTATATAAATCTGATGATTTTTACTTTCACAAAAAATATGAGTATAATCTTTATGAATTTACTTTTTTAATTAATAATGTTTTTGCTTTCTAGTAGCATGTATTTTAACTTTATGTACTAATGTTGTCTTTCATTCTGACATTTTAAATGCTTGAAATTTGTTTCAACTTGTCTTTTTTTTGTAATCTCATCACTTCAGTTCCCAAAATTTTTTTGTAGAAAGTCGACTTTTAGAATAATGTTTTGTAATAAACTAGTTTTTCCAGCACCTAAAGCATGGCTTTTTCTACTGAAAGAAACAAGTTAATCTAATTTTGAATCAAATATTTGTTAAGGAAAACTAATAAATTAAAGAGACCAACATGCGCGGACGAATGCAACATGTCTCGCCACGCACTCCCAACATTGCCAATTTTGACACCAGAAAAAATCTTAAAAACAAACAATCGAAAACTATCTATGTCACTGTTTGGGACCTGCAAGAAGGCATTTTTGTACTATATACCACGTAAATTGGTCGCAACATGGCCAAGAAATGGATCAAAGCCCCTAAAATTATGCTTTTTGTGACATTTTATATTTTACGGCAATACCATCACATTATTTTTGTCAGCCTAATAAATAGATAGCTTAATCATTTCTTTTTTTTTCTGTTATTACTTGGTTATTTGTTAGTAAAATATGATTTAACTTTAAATGTTGAAAAGAAGCTTTACCCAATTTTCAGAACTAAACAAATTAAGCGTTAAAAAAAAAGAAACCATAAGAAACAATGCAAAACAATGTTTTGAATAACTACTTACAGTTACATGATGTAGTCAATTTTAAAGTAAATCAGTAAAGCCAATCCTGAGATCACAAAACTCCTTTGATCCTTTCTCTGTTTTAGTCCCCGATCCCATTATAAAAAGTTTGAATATCTAAACGAAGATAAATAATTTGAATAATTCCTTATATGTCCATGTCAATTTTTGTGTATATTCGTGGATTCTGTCCTGACAACACCCGAAATATGGAACTTTAAAAATGCAAAAAAATCTTAAACTAGTTCACTCTTTTGAACGACTCTTTACTTTTAATACGAATTTTCAAGTATGAGCGTTTACATAATCCGAAAACATTTTGACCCTTATTTCAGATACCCCATCAAGACTCTTTCGAAAACGTTTTCTCTTATATTAAGTGATGATCAGGAGCCTACATGGAAAGCTTCAAGATATTTTGTCAAATATTATGGGGGAGTTGAAAAATCAACTAGTTATACATATATACAGGCTGATTCACAACTAATTCACTTGTGTGGGTTTATATTTTATATTTCCTACGTTTCATACAGTCTCAACTTGCTCTCCACAAATATCTATGCATGTCTGAAAGCGGTCAAACGTTGCATCCAGAGCTCCAGATCGCATCCCAAGTAGTATTGATTGTACGACTTTTATAATCCTTTCCCGGAGATCTTGTACGTCTCGTGGCTTTGTGGCATACACACGTTCTTTAACCATACCCCACAGCCAAAAATCACAAAATCTGGCGAACGGACAGGCCATCTCTTCCAATCCATTTCCTGGGGAAAATCCTGTCCAGATATCCACGAACAATACGGGCAAAGTAACAGAAAATTCAATACAAGTGTAAACATTTTTGAATCACCAGGTATTTACAACTAAGAATCACTAGATTGCTATTGTTTCAATAAATCGTTAACATCCATGTCTGAACAAAAACCCTTTTTTTTAGTGGTTTCGGTAGGATGCTCCATGTCGGGCAGTAAAATACTATTAATTATAAGTAACTCGGTATATGCTACTTAATTAAGGGCTTTTTTACGAAACCTCCCCCAAAATATTTTTCATTTAAACTTCACGTTTAACTTGTTTGATTTTTCCGCGTCTTTTGGAGCAACTGTGGATGAACTAACGTATGTATGTATAGGTTGCCTACAAAATTCGTTATTCATAGACATAAATCAAAATATTTAAACAGTAATATTTTCAATACCAGACTACACACTATAAAAAAATAAATATTTCTACAGATACGTGTGTATCACCAGTTACATTTGCAGCATATAATCAAAATTTCTTTTTTCCCCCTTAAATGTACAATATTTAACTGTATGTCTGTATGCGTACGTCCCTCTACCAGTGAGTTTTGAAAAGAAGAAATGAATGAGAATAAGGGACTTCTTTTCTCCTGCAAATATTTATTTAATTATCCCTACATTTAAACGATATCGCTTTCTTGCGATATGTGATACGATGTTGTCTTCATACTTCAGTGTATGATCAAGGGATTCAAGTTACTCAGTTTTTGGTTGACATATTTCACGCTTTACATAAAACGCCATACTACTTGGTTTTGTTTGTAAATGCATAAAAAAGTAAGTGTTAACAACAGTTACTTTTATTCGCATAGTAGAGTCCATAGTAATCATTTACAAAAAATGTAATTTGGTACGTTGCTGAAATGATGAACTCTTGGGGTTCAAGTACGTATAATTATTTTATAAATGTGGAACCTGGTTGAACCGTTCATATTGCCTATAAAACACAACTGTGATTAATAATTCGACAATGTCTGAAAAAGCTCTGGATTGTCAACCGACAAATATACAATAACAATATCAAAGAATGTTAACTTGCAGCATTTTACAAGTTGTGCCACGTTTTCTTTAAATTTCACATTAATTCTTTATCACCTTATACAGATCCTGAATAAAAGAAGGCATCCTGCATATTATTAACTAATCTAAAAAACAACATAACCAATCAAATGACAGAATATGCTGTACAGCAAGCAGAGAATGCATTCTGACTTATCAGCGACATTTATGCGTCATGCACGGTGTATTTACCTCATCTATATGTACCTGTACACTAAAACGGTATACGTGCTATTTTTCCTAATGCGTGCAGTCTTGTCGAAAATACGCGAAACATTTTGAAAACGCAAAATGGGATTAATTTAACACTTACAAAAATTCATTTATTATATGAAACATTATCATTTTATTCCATGCGAATACAAACACCGTACCATTCATATACTAATATTCCAGGAGTGGTTATTATTAGATTTAGTTACTCATAAATAGTTTATGTATTAACGTTTAACTCGCTTTTAAGACAAATATCCAGATAATAAATTATTCTATGTTTTTAATTCTTACGTTATCTGTTTTATTGAGTGCGAGTTTAATTATTTTACACCAAAATTTCTCTTTGGAAGATAATTTAAAATCTAATATCAATCAGTGGTTTATATTTTACGTTATGCCTTATATATATTCAATATAAAAATGCATATATGACAAATATTATACAAAAATCATTTAACTGCGTGTAGTTTTCTTTATCTTTGAATGAGGGTAACTGAATTGTTTCAAAGAAAAAAATTAAGTGTGAATCACTGTGAAACGCTTCCGATTTAGAAACTCCTAGGTAAAGTTAACAGCCTCTCCAAACAAAAGGTGATTTACTAAAACTACGCTACATTCCACTCTTACTGGGTATAGTGTGTTCGTTTCACATCTGTTATGCATCCTGTACAAACACGCACCACATAGCAATGTTTTAATCGGTATATTTAAAACAATATCGGTACTGTATTAAGTAATTATGCTGTTTTTGTTGCTCACATTTGTAGTGTCACTGACATCCATATTACATGCGACAAACAAAGGCGGTCACCTCACCAATACAGGTTTGTCCAACTATATTATTACAATCTTTTAACGAAGCTTTCAAAAGACACCTTTTTAATGATACTGAGTCAAGAAAAGGACGAGAATAAATTATAAACTAATGTTTGTTTATACAACAATACAAGTTAAAGCTGTTCCTGTTACAATAGCTTGCCCATTTTTTTATTGTTTTTTTTACATGTGTACAGTAACCAATAAGTTTACGGCTACTGCTAATATCGATGTTCAATTGCTTTTCAACATCAACGAATTTGAGTTTTCCTTTTTACTTGAAAATTATGTTCATCTTTTAAGTTAATACCAAATACTCATATTTATTCTGGGAATATATTTATGGAGGAAATAATTATAAATACCCTGCTCTAATCTTACAAGATTAGGCTTCTCATCTATGATCACCTAATTAACTAGGCACAATTAACCACTACTGGTGTTATAATTAATATACAAATATCTCGTGTATGTAGTTTTTACAAAATCCTTTGTCTCTTCCATAAAGCTAATTTTTCTTAAAAGTTGCTTTTTTGAATTACTGTAAAACTTTATACAATATATATATATATTTTTATATATTCATATGGAAATCAAGGACATAAAAAAAATGGCAAACCTGTTTTTAGAGCGCTTCCTCTCCCAGTAACATGAAATAACTACGGAAACGCTAACCTAACGTACATCAGACTTTGCTAATATTACCTGTACCACTGTACCTGCGACTGTACAACACGCGTGAAATAAAATAAAATGTACAACTAAGATGAAACATGCATACTCTAACTTACCCAAATTTTTCGGTAGTTTTGGTTCCCTACATCCGGAGAGATATATCCATCGTCACCAACGTGCAATTTCCCAACTTTATTTTTATCTGACATGGTGCATGCATATCGTTAAAACTACAATGGTTTTACTGCCTTCCCTAACACGTGCCGAATACCTTAATCGGCGTCACACAACGCTTTCTCTCCCTTTTCTCAAACCTCTGCCGTGTTTACACAGCTGTGTATCGTGGTGCGCCCTCGTGTGGCCATATTATTTCAACACACACACAAGAGTTGTTATTTAGAGGCACTTGTCACACACACGTGCTTTTCAGTGATTTCTTATGCACATGCTGATATTAAAATTATCATTCTTAAAAAGTAGGAGAACTACGTTCTTTTAAAACTTCCCATGTATAAGAAAAGTCAATAAAATCAGACGCATTCTTTCAAATTAAACTATTGTTTTACATTTTCACAATATCGTTAAGTTGGTTTGTTTCTGGAATTTCGCGCGAAACTACTTGAGGGCTATGTGTCATAGCCGTCTGTAATTTAGAAGAGATAGACAAGAATAGTGTTTTACAAACTGCGGGACGCTCCCCCGGAGAGCCTTTTGGCGGGAGAGCTCAAAACAAAATAATGACGGAAGAAACAGAAGAGTTGGTGAAGAAAGAGGTCATCTGCACGTGACCCTCCAAGGTCTACAAGACCTAAGCACCGATTAAAGAGAAGAGAAGAGTTGCAGACAACGATAACCTTTTCTCTCAAAGCTTTATTTCTTTATTTTTTGTACTCGCATTTACTCTCTCCTTAAAAGCATTTTCATTTTTAAAAAAATCATTAAAAACAAGCAAAGAAAATGTTGATTTTGCTGTTCTCACTTGCAAATATTATTTTTAATGTAAAAGGGGTGGGTGGGGTGGAAGGTCCCAACAGAAACTTTGCTGAGTTAGAGGGGCGTCGCTATTTAATCTTTGGAAAAGAATGGACTAGAAGGAAAGCAGTTAATCAACACTACCAACCGTTTATATTTGGGCTACGAATAGTGCGATTGGCCGTCACTTTATAACGTCCTCTGAAGGGCGAACAAAAACGGTGACAGGATTGAAACCCATGACCCGCAGATTGCGAATCGACCGCCCTAACCAGTAGGCCCTCAAAATGTCATTAAGAGAATTGAATTATTTTAGTAGTATGAAGACGGGAAATTTAACGTCTTCAACTGCATACCACATTTTATTTTATCTACTAGAAAGTTTACCATAATTTTTACCTTACGAGTTTTAACATAAAATTCTCAGAATGTAAAAGTAGAATTATAAAGGAATGTAGCTTACTATATTATTACAAGAAATAAAGTAGATATTGAAGTACAGTTGAATCCAAATAATATATGATTTGTTGTTGTTGTTATGTGTTTACAGCAAAGCCACGTTGAGTTATCTGCTGTGCCCACCTCGGGGAATCAAACCCCAGATTTTAGCCTTGTAAGTATGTAGACTTACAACTGGCCCATCGGAGGACAATAATAATATAAAAGTTAACTTAGGACAATATTTAATGAACGTAGTAACGTAAACAAGGTATATTTGACAATATATGCTTAAATGTGAGGAAATATAGTTACTTAGAACTGTGTGATATCAAATAATGTCAAAATGTAGTTTTGATAGATGCCGTTTCACCGTGACATTATATCTGTTATAGTTGTCAAATGTCTTGCTGATTTCCGTATTCAAAACCGTTTCAATATACTCAACAATCTATATAAATTACGCTGACAACAAAATAACTGCTGTCTTCGCACGGCTGTTATAAGATCAGGACTCTGTGTTCGGTTGGAATGACTTAAAGAAACCAGGACAGGAAAAAAAAAGAAAAGCTTAAGTAAATTAACTCTTGGTCTATGTATGCGATTTGGCATTGTTACGTATCTGCTTGTTTGTTAATTTCCGGTAGAAATTATTTCCGAGAAACTTCAGCGATACAAGTCCTTTCTTGATTGAACCACTTTATTCTTTCTCAATACACACTTTGGTACACAGTAATTTCACAGTCACTACGTTTCTCGTCACTTTAAACTTAACTACGTTTATAATACACACTATAAATCACAGCGATTCACAGTCTCGATAACAAAAAACACACACTAGCTCGAAACAGAATCATAAATTACCCGGAACTCTCTTCATTCAATCCCGCAGGATTTCACTGCCAGGCTTATATATTAAAAAATAGGGCGTCTCGAACAAACTCGAGATTACGCGATAATTCATGATCATTTTAGAAATTTCACACACGCTACCAGCGCCAAACGCGCCACAAGCGTCACGTGACTTCCGCTGTCGTAACAGCATTATTATATTTAAGAATACTAGAATTCCAGAGGCCTTTATAACTTATTGTGTCTTCTATGCTCTAAACACAAAAAAGCAACAAAAATACTAGTTGTAATTCTCAATAGCAATATCAGCCTTGGTGCGCGCTTATACCCAATTCGATTTTATTACTCATTGAATATCTACCAGCCTACCCTCAAATTGAAATTATTTTAGGCAAGATTAGAATAAATTAATCTATGAGACCTTGGGCATGGTCAAATACATCAATCCAAAGGGTTTTACCTCCTGAGCCAAAAATTGTAATTATATCTCAAATCGGTCAAGAGATGACATAGCTATGAACTAAAAGTTTGTGCTTGAAAAAAAAAAAAAAAAACTCAGAGCCGCTCATCCGTGACTGAAAAAAAGTTAAATCTCACCTTCAGATTTTGAAAGCTGTCGTTGCTATTATTAAAGCGATTACTCTTTTGTCCAAAGACATTTAAATTGATAGGTTTTGTTTTTGGCTTAATTTCTTAGCCTGAGCTCCAGTCACAGCACACGAGGAAAACACATCGGAATTCTCCTCAACTACAACATCATCCTTAGAAGAAACAGTGATCGGCTCGCTAACCATTTCAGGCAAGACGTTTCTCAGTTTTGCAAAACTTGTCATACCTGTCAATTGGTCGGAAAACCTAACCAGAAAATTTCTGTTGCTCCTCTGAAACCTATCCCAGCATTCGAAGAACTCTTCAGTCGTGTGATTATTGATTGTGTGGGGCCTTTACCAAAAACTCGATCGGGAAATTAATATTTGTTAACTATCATGAGCGCATCCACTCAATTCCCTGAAGCTATCCTTTTTAAAACATTTCAGCCCAAAAAATGTTTAAGGCATTGATCAATTCCTTTACTTTTGTTAGCTTGCCCAAAGAAATTCAATCTGATCAAGGATCAAATTTTATTTCAGGGTTGTTTCATCAAGTTGTTTATCACCTCGGTGCTAAACAGGTCAAATCTAGTGGTATCATCCAGAATCGCAAGGTGGTCTTGAGAGATTCCATTCTACCTTGAAAAATATGATGCAGACTTACTGTCTTGATAACGAGGAGAATTAGGATGAAGGAGTTAATTTATTATTATTTGATGTTCGTGAGTCAGGTCAGGAGTCGTTAGGGTTTAGCTTATTTGAGTTGATGTTTGGCCATCCAGTGCGTGGTCCTTTGAAGTTGCTGAAGGAACAATGGTTGGAAGATGATCCAAAAGAAATGCACTTATTGGATTGCGTTTCCAAGTCTCGGTCCAGACTCTTACGTGCTTGTGAATTGGCTCGAGAAAATCCCAAGTTAAAATGTTTATGACTGTAAGGCTGAAGAGCGTAAGTTCCATCCTGTTGACATGGTCTTGGTATTGTTACCCACTAGGGGACATTCACTCAAAGCTAGGTATCATGGTCCCTATAAGGTTGTTCGGAGAGTTAATGATACAGACTATGTTGTAAAAACACCTAATCGTCGAAAGGCTACTCAGCTGTGTCATATTAATATATTGAAGCCTTATCACGTCCGAGATGCATCCGAAAATATTTTAACCGTTGAGTATTCTCCTTATACTGATGACAGTTGCTTTGACTCAGACACCCGTAAATTCGAAAATATTGGAGACGAATGCAACATCAAACTGAGTAATTCGGACATTCTGGCCAATCTTGTTTCAAAACTCGATCATTTGCCTCCTGAAGAGAAAAATCAACTTGCTAGTTTATTGAATGAATATGAATGTATAGTTCCAGACGTTCCTAGTAAAACCAACATCGCTGTACATGATGTAGAAAAAGATGACGCTTCTCCTGTGAAGCAGCATCCCTATCGTGTGAATCCAATCAAGGCCGATAAAATGCGTAAAGAAATATCATACATGCTGGAAAACGGCATTATAGAGCCCAGTAAAAGTGACTGGTCTTCTCTTTTTGTACTGGTCCCTAAATCTGATGGCTCAGTTAGATTCTGTATAGACTTTCGCAAAGTAAATGCTTTGACAAAGAGAAATTCCTATCCCATTCCAAGAATGGTAGATTGTATTGATAAAATTGAAAAAGCCAAATATATCATGAAGTGTGACCTATTAAAGGGATACTGGGCTGTTTCTCTAACTGACAGAATAAAATAATTCTCTGTTTTCGTTACTCCTGATGGGTTATACCAGTACAATGTAATGCCTTTTGGGGTGAAAAATTCTCAAGCAACTTTTCAGTGAATGATGAATCAATGCCTCAACAATCTGTCAGATGTTGGAATTTGTGTTGATGATGTTGTGATTTCCAGTGACTCATGGGAAGAACATTTATGTGTATTACGTGATGTTTTTCAGAGGCTTAAGAAAGCCAAATCTCACTGCAAATTTGGCAAAAAGTGACTTCTGTAAAGCCAGAGTTGTTTACTTAAGTCATGTAGTGGGCCATGGTCTAGTTTCTTCAATACAAGCCAAAGTTGATCGCATTGTGAAATATCCAACTCCTACCGACAAGAAAAGTTTGATAAGATTTTTGGGAATGGTTTGCTATTACAGGAAGTTTTGTAAAACCTTTGCTGTCATCACTGTACCATTAACAAACCTTTTGAAGAAAAATAAAAAATTCAGATGGTCTGAAACATGTCAATCTGCTTTTCAAAAGGTCAAATCTTTGTTGTGCACTTACCCTGTATAGATGGAACCTGACTTTGATAAGGCTTTCGCATTAGCTGTTGATGCCAGCGATTGTGATGCTGGTGCAAAACGAACAAACAACCAAACAAATATCACTTGTTATCATTACATGTACTTGACTTGGCCTTGTTTTCACAAAATAATTGAAAAGTATCAGTCCAACAAAAAGACAACATTACAACACTATTGTCAAAAGTGGAATTATTTTGGTGAAAACAAAATATAAGCTTGCTAAAGTTTAGCATGGCAACAAGATCAAGAAGCGGCTTTGAAGCTTTGCCAGAAATAATGAAACAACAAATAGGTTCAAGAAGAACCTATTTGTTTAAAAACGTTTTTCGTTATATTTATTTATGTTCACACAAGTAGTTTGAATGTTAAGCTTTTAAGCTCCCATGTTTCTATGGAAATAACAGTTACATGGGTAGCACAAGTGCCCTTGCAGAATATAATATTGTTGTTTCGCGCGTGTGTATGTGTGTGTGTGTGTGTGTGTGTGTTATATTTTCTCATTCTGGGACAGTGTTTCCACATATTGAGATTCTCAGAACTAGATCTTCGGTAGATTTTGCTTGAGATAACAAGCTTTGAGTATTTTCTCCAATAAAGGCGTTGTCTTACGTTCAAATAAATACACACACACACAATTTGACTGTGTCATTCAATAAAGGATTGCTTTATTTTATTTCATTTTACATTGTGTCCAGTCTTTCTTTTTCATACACTCAGAAGAACCTATTTTCAAGGGTCTTAGTGTAACATAATATTCTGGTTTGTGGTTGAACAATTCTCGTCGCAAGAGAGAATAAACTCAAAATTAGATAGGTGTATGGAAGAGATATAAATTATACCGAAAAGAATCAATGATGTCTATTAGAAAACCCAGAGAGACAGATGGTTTATGTCAAATGTTATCCACTTTGATTGATTTTGGAAGTAGAGATAATGATGTAATAACTAACTGAGTAATCCAAGAAAAGCATTTGTGAGCAGAAAGTTGGCCTTCTGGAGAGCCCAAGGTTTCTGTCGAGACCACTTCTAGAGGATCCACATGGATGGAGCTGCCAGTGGACTCTATCAAACACCTACCTAGGAAGAACTTCCCCACTGACAGGATATCAATTTACAACAAGAGACATGAGATCATTCCAAGAAAGGAGCAATGTTGTGAGTTATATTTTCGTTGTTTTAATCTAGGTGTTTGGTAGAAGGCATATGATGTTAAGATCAAATAAGTTTATAAAAGTACTGCTAGAATGCCCAAAATGTTTTACAAAATAGCTAGAAACAAAGGTACTTTAAAATAGGGAACAAGTGAAGCATTGAGTAAGTTTCAGTTTTCAGTTCATTCAGTGATTGAGAAGTTAGTGAAGTATTCAGATTAGTGTTAGACAGTGGCGTGTTGTGGGTTTTCAAGTATGTCATGTAATAACAACTCATTGATGTAATATAACGGCTATAGAGACAGGCAATTAAAGAAATACATTACTTTATTTTTTAATAAATACAAAAATATTTTAGAAACTAAACTATCGATTAAGGAAAATATCTTATAAATAAAACATAGAGGGAGTTAGTTATTTTAACATATAAGTAGCTAATAACAATTTTTCTAGTAATTTTATTCAGTATAACCGGGACGGAAAGACTAACTTCAAGTAGTTAGGTTTGTCTCGGCGTTCCCCTGTTATACTTGAATAAATCTTCAGGAGAAAGTGAGGAGGTTTGTAGTTACAACTATATAAGAACTTTTAAGGTAGGATGTATAGCTCTATTTAATATCTTATAGCTCTATTTAGTTCTATTCAGTATTTTATAGTTCTATTTAATACATTTTTGTAAGGGTGGAGGTTGGGAGTTTAATTAGTAGAAATATAAGAGTGGCTTTATTTCAATTTATTTGTACTTTAAGAAATTTAAGGTTAACTGCCTTCCCACAACTGGCTATAAACATTGAAAGGCAGGAGAAGCTGAGACGTTGTATGTGTAGCTTCGTACCCTTATTTGATTGATGTTTTTTTATGCTTTTCCATGATGGCTGACTAGATTGACATCGGCGTTTGGATATTGTCTGATAGATGGGATATCCCCAACGCATTGGGGTGCTATTACCACAGACATTATCCGTTACGACAATAAGTTGACAACAAGACCGATAACGGTATTGCGATATTTAATTTAATATTTTTTTATAGTGCTGATTTAATCGCCTGTAAATAATTAATATAATTAGTAGTTTGTAAACTATATATATACGTATATACAAAAGCCATTGGTCATGTGACTACTTAGTTTACATACTGAAGTTAAAGAAGATTACGCCATCTACATGCCTTCTGAATGCCAACACTTTATACAAATTTAAAATACGATAACTATTTATAGTATGTTTCATTATTTCTATAGTTTCTTTGATATTTCTGGTCGTCATATCATTCAGTTGTCCATTGACAGCATCAGAATAAAGTATTTAATTGCGTAGTTAAAAACGTTTTTCGTTATATTTATTTATGTTCACACAAGTAGTTTGAATGTTAAGCTTTTAAGCTCCCCATGTTTCTATGGAAATAACAGTTACATGGGTAGCACAAGTGCCCTTGCAGAATATAATATTGTAGTTTCGTGTGTATGTGTGTGTGTGTGTGTTATATTTTCTCATTCTGGGACAGTGTTTCCACATATTGAGATTCTCAGAACCAAAACATCGGTAGATTTTGCTTGAGATAACAAACTTTGAGTATTTTCTCCAGTAAAGGCGTTGTCTTACGTTCAAATAAATACACACACACACAATTTGACTGTGTCATTCAATAAAGGATTGCTTTATTTTATTTTATTTTACATTGTGTCCAGTCTTTCTTTTTCATACACTCAGTCAGATTCAGTGAATTGGGGAATACTTTGTGATATATTTATTGATCAAATCTCGTGTTATTTTGTGGGACCTATCTTGTCATTCTTGGTAGAAGTCAATTTTACCTGAGAATATCCCCCTTATAATCCCCCTTAACGAACTAATCACATTCATCTCTAGTTTTGATCTGTTCTCTATTCATCTCTGAGATATTTGTGCTAATGCCCTGATAGGTCAGAAACCATCAAGTTGTCTTCACTTGCAACGATAATTAATTTGTAAAAAACTCAGCGACAGATGATGAGCCGAAAAACTCAGCAGAACTTGTAGAGGAGTTAAAGAAGCACGAGTAAATACAGACACTTGGTTGTGTGAAATCGCTAAAAAGTAGAATGTGTGTTAATCTGTTTCTAGTCCATGAAAGAAGTGTAATAATTAGGATTTGAAACCGTTTAGTCAGAGAGTTCCTGGTTTGTGATTTGTTGAAATTTCTTGGCTAGATTTGAAAATCGATCCCAATAATTTTGAATGTAGAAGTCTGTAGTGTATAATAGAAGACCATAAGCAAAATTAATAGCTTTATTTTGGAACTTTTGAAGTTTGTTGAACAGTGATTCAAATATGTAATAAGTAGACGTGGATCCGTATGCAATTAATGGTTTGACATAAAGTTTGTAAATTGTGATGACAGCGGATACATTGCAACCAGAATTAGTATTTTTACTTTACAAAGCAAACCAATATATTAATAACTTTCTTGCTGCATTCTGATACATGTTCCTTCCACATTAACTTATGATCAAATGCTAACCTAAGGAATTTGATTGTCTTGTCTCCGTCTCGTTGGCTTCTACTTCACGTGGGGTCATCTCTCCATCAGGAAATGTCCCATTATCGGTCATATTAACAGTCATATCAGTGGTAGT
>NW_013666281.1:154810-156354 GCF_000517525.1 Limulus polyphemus
CTGATTCAAAGTTACGGCCTTGATCTGAATGCAGTTCATATGGCATACCAAATATAAAGAAATCGCTAATAGCCGAAGCTACAATTGTAGCTTCCTGATTTGGTATTACATATGCCTCAGGCCACTTGGTGAAATAATCCATCACCACACAAATGTACTTGTTTCCTGCACGAGATTGTGGCAAAGGACCAGCAATGTCAATGGCTACTATTTCCATTGGTGCGCCAACTTGATATAACTTCATTGGAGCACGTCCCTTATGCTTGGGTCCCCTTTTAGCACAACATGTACTGCATGTTCTGCACCATTCTTCCACATCTTGCCTCATACGTATCCAGTAAAATCTCTGTCGTAGGTGACACAATGTCTTCTTAACTCCGAGATGTCCTCCTGTTAAAGTATCATGGGATTGACGCAGCACACCTTCCCATAACTTTCTCGGTATAACCGTTTGCCAGGTCGTCACTTTCCCATCTTTGGAGAAGAATACCATCTTCAAACTTCAACTGGTCCGATTGTGCCCAATAGTTCTTTGTCATAGGGCTTAAGCTAGACACCTTTTCCCAAGCAGGGTGCAAAACACTTGCTTTCCAAGCTATCGAGTGATATTTAGATGCAATGTATGTACTACATTGTAGAAATATCACTCAATTATCGATAGTTTCATGATCATGTGATTGGCTTCAAATCCTGTTCTTTCTCCTGTTCTGCTTTGATGTCTATACCTGGTTCCACTTCACCATCATCAACTCCTTCAGTCACTTTGACTTCAGCATGATGGCACCTAGTTAGTTCAACCTCCCTTTTAACACTTACTGGAATTCGGCTTTTGTTGTTCTCAAACGTCATTTTATCAAAGTTAACTACACACTTCCTCGGTAGTAAGTAGTCGAACCCTAATATGCATTGGTCTTCAATGTCAGCCAAGTATATTCTGTGTCTGTCCTTCATGCCCATGAGCTCAATAGTTACCCACACCGGTCCCCACAACCTTGTAGAATGTTCTGTCACACCACAGAGCTTATGTATAGCTTCTGGTACTCCTTTGTGATCCAGCACCTTGATACTCACAAGGTTTTGCTGAGATGCAGAATCTATGACAAAGTTGCACTTTTGACCATCCGGATTTCCTGTCCCGTAGACACTATGTGTGCTTGGCATTTTACACCTAGCTGTTGGGACTTGCACGAAGGGGGTTGGTAGGCGTCCCTCAACACGAACCACTACTGGTTCCCCAGGGCTGACTTATTGTTAGTATTCTTCTTACACTGGCTTCTCATATGTCCTTGCTCTCCACAGTTCCAACAACCTTTCTGGGTAGCAACCTTACCTGTCACGGCATTTTCCCTCTTTTGAAGTTGACTGCATTGAGCTCTCTTGTGCCCAGGTTTGTTACAGTGCCAGCAAAGTCCCTCAAACTTCTCCAAAAGCTGCCCTCTTCTGGCCTTGAATCCCGATGACTGTACTAACCTTGGTACCTCTGTGCTGGACTTAACGTTGGATTCGAATTTAAGAGCTCTGGCCAGTGCATCCTGCATAGTAGA
>NW_013666281.1:156380-159149 GCF_000517525.1 Limulus polyphemus
TCCTAACCTAGCCCTGTAGACTTCGGACTGATTTTGAGTTCCATACCTGAGTTCTAGAGCCGCTACCAGTTTCTCTATAGTTGTGCCTGTCATCTGCTGACAACTGTCCAAGTATTTCCAGTGGTTGTTCCTTCAGGCTCGTTGCCAGGTACACTGCTTTCTGCTCCTCTGTCAATCCATTCATTTCTGCCAGTAGCACAAATTGTGCTCTATATGCTTCCCATAGTGCATTCCCATCGTTTCCTGTGGCTTACTTCGTACTAGATCACCCCTATTGCTGACACTCATGTCTGGAATCTGACTTCTGGCAGGACTGAAGATGTTTGCATTAGGGTTTATCTGCGGGGTCTGGAAAGGACTTCCCGTTGTCTGGGGCTGATTAGGTCCATGGTTAATATATCCTCCCTATGTAAAAGACAGTAAATCGTCCTTTAATGTATCTAATTCACTTTGAAATTTACTAATGTTTTCCATTTGTACTTCTTGCCACTGTTGTTGACTTTCCTGTAGTTGCTGCTGACTTTCCCGCAACTGTTGGAGACTTTCTTCCTGTTTCCTTTCTTGTTCCAGTTGCCACTGCTGTAGTCTCTCTTCTGGTTTATTTTCTTTCTTCTCCAACCACTGTTGTAGCCTCTCTTCTTGTTTATATTCTCGTTCTTCTTATTTCTTTTCTTTTTCCTCCAACAACTGCTGTAATCTCTATTCTTGTTTCTTCTCTTTATCCTCCAACAACTGCTGTAATCTCTCTTCTTGTTTCTTTTGCTGTTCGAGCTGCCACTGTTGCAAGTTTTCTTGCCACTGCTGTTGTCTGTTTTCTTGTTTATCTTCTCGTTCTTCTTGTTTCTTTTGCAGTTCTTGTATTGCTGCCATCAAATCTGCTAAGCAGTAGTTTGATTTGCCACTTCTCGTTTCCATCGTCTTCTTTTTTTATCCCACTCTCTGACATCAATTTGTTACGTATCTGCTTGTTTGATAATTTCCTGTAAAAATTCTTTCCGAGAAACTTCAGCGATACAAGTTCTTCCTTAATTAAAACTAGTTTAGTTTTTTCTCGTTACAAACTTTGTAATACACTTAATTTCCACAGTCACTTTAAACTTAACTACTTTTATAAACACACGCTATAATTCACAGCAATTCACACACTTTACTTACGGTGCCTACTGCTCGCTTGACTCGATTATCTCAAGCTTCAATCTCTCTATCTCCGGCTTATATATACTAAAAAAGAGGGCGTCTAATAAATGCTGGGACATTCATGAGGTTGCCCGCTAAGTCACGAGCCTTCTAGAAACTCCAGCGCGCATGCTACCAGCGTCGCGAGACTTCCGCTGTCGTAACAATATGTTGTTTAAAGTTTTCTAAAGACTTTCAGCAGCGACACCAGGATCACCAGAAGAAAGTTTTGGGAAAGGGATGCTGTTGACAAACAAGATGTATAAGACGAACCTAAGGATAGAGCACTGACATCCTAGCTCAAATAAAATATGTATTTAATATTTTCAAATTTAGTTTAATTTAGAATGATTGGTCACATGATAACCAGGTTTGATTCTTATTCTTTGATCAGTCAGGTTCTATTTAGTTTAAAAATTATGTAACTCATCGTGCCATACTGAATCAAAGACTTTCTTTAAGTCTAAAAAAGACAGCTACAGCAGTACATTTTCTGCTCAAGCTATTGTATATTGATTGAGCTAGTTGAACAAGATGATAAGAAGTTTGTGAATCACCTTGTGTTAGTTATTTAAATATTAGATTTAAATTGTGATGAGAAGTTTGTCTGTTATTTCTATAAACGTTTGGTATTTCAGGCAGAAGGTTATTTGATTCTAGATAAGTGAGAAAACTTCTGGAAATGATCTTCTCAAACAGTTTTCCAATGCAGTTCAATACACTGATATGGTGAAAATTATCTGGGTTGGAAGATACTGCTTTTCTCTTACTATTTTAAGAATGGCTTGTTTCCAAAGAATAGGTGTGGTATTTTCAGATTAAATGTTGATTTCATGATAAGTATCAGATAGACAGGTCTATTAATGACCACATTTTCGTTCAGGGAATAAGGAGAGTGATTCGGAACAAATAACTCAACTGAGTCTTACTAGTGTATATGTGCAAAATCATGAGAATGGAAAAGGTGGTAAAAATTCAAAAAGAAAATGTGGCATGAATGTTTGCACACATGAAAAGACAATCACTTTTACTAGGCTGTGCTTAGCCTCACAGCTCTCTTTATCTCAGGATTGATCTCTGTCATACTTAACGCGATGATCTTTACTTGATTATCTCCTTGTAGAACTTAACAAAGAAAGTTTATCTGAATTCAATAGGAAGGGTTGGTTTCTTTTTCTCATTTGACAGTGTCACCTTGTGACCTTTGTTCTCTCACAGCATTGGTCAGCTGTTGCATTTAGACAACGTCAAATTGGCCAGCAAAGGATATCACAGTGCCAATCCTTTCAATCTCAGAATAAACATTGCCTACTATAAAGAATAAAGCAAATCGAACAATAATGTTTCAATGACTTTCTTCTTCATGTGTTTGTGCTAAAACTGCATATGAACCAAATAAACAAAAAGTTTTGAAAATTCATAGATCACTAAAGCAGGTAGAAAATTTAAGATATGCTGAATGCCACACTTTTCCCCCTTCTCTGTTTCAGGCTTATCCACCACATGGTAATTATATTTAACTTTAAAACCTGCCCGGCATGGCCAGGTGGATAAGGCACTCGACTCACAATCTGAGGGGCGCGGGGTCGGACC
>NW_013666281.1:160111-178745 GCF_000517525.1 Limulus polyphemus
CTCGATCAACTTTCTGAATAATTACGTTTCATCCTGTACTATTCGTTAAATGTGTTTTTGTGCCCGGTCGCGGGTTCGAATCCGCATCCCACCAAACATGCTCGCCCTTTCAGCCGTGGGGGCGTTATAATGTGACGGTCAATCCCACTATTCGTTGGTAAAAGAGTAGCCCAAGAGTTGGCGGTGGGTGGTGATGACTAGCTGCCTTCCCTCTAGTCTTACACTGCTAAATTAGGGACGGCTAGCGCACATAGCCCTCGTGTAGCTTTGCGCGAAATTCCAAATTAAACAAACTTTAAAACCAATAACCTTTAAACTCACTGCATGATCAAGAAGAACATTAACTTTACTTCATCCATGAAGACAAGTACACACTACATATACATCACAAACCCTTTAACAATTAATTACACTTACTTACAAAAGCATAAAAAAAACATTAAAAAGCATAATTGACTTACAATTATACTTAAGTATTATACACAATATTTTATCATAAAATGTAATAAAATACAAAATGCATTATTAGAATAAAATAAAAACCCTTCAACTTTAATTGTACTGAAACATAAGATAGCATGTTATGGATTAACAAAACCCTTTTAACTTAAATCTAATATGAAATGATACATAAAATAAGAAAATGATAAAATCTAAAACAAAACCCTTTTAACTTTGATCTTCAAACATTCCAATAGTTAAAATCACAATTATCTAATAACATTCTAAATTTATAAGAAGTACAATAAAATAATATATATACAAATAACTCTTTATCATAGTATATGTATGAAAATATACTTAAATCTATATATGTGTGTATATAGCAACATGCAAATTCATAATCAGAATCACGAAAAATAAAACTAAATAAAAGGGAAAGGAAAAAAAGTAACCAAAACACGAGAGATACACTGTAAACTTTAAGAGTGGACAGACTACCACAAAAAGCTAATGACTAAACTAAAATAAAATTTAAGAAAATAGAATAAAAAATAAAACTCTTAACAACGAAATTTTATAGTTATAACTTCAATAACGATTTAGAGTTGCTCCTTTTCGAGATAGGAGTAGTTTAAAGAAAAAGTTTTTTAGTGGCAAAAACAAAATAAAAAAAAAGACATGCAGTAAAATCAAACGTATTACAAAACGAAAATAACTAAAACTCCAACATACAAAAAACTTTAACTTTAGATAAAACTCAGCACTTTCATATGTTTATGCTAAAACTGCATACAAGCCAAACAAACGAAAAATTTTAAATGTTACAACATTACTAAAGTAGGTATAAAACATATGATGCCTGCATATCACATAGGAAAGAAGCCAGATCGAAATGAAATATTGTAGACAACGAATAAACGTTGTAATAACATGTTTGGGACATTTCTAAGTATGATTTTTATTAGATTTTCTCCTGGTGCCTTGTTGTTAGATGTTTTGATACTTTTCTTAATTACTGGAATGGAAATGGGTTTGACAAGAGAATTAAATGGTGTAAGATAGTTAGTAGAAAGTGCAATGATCTGATTTAACAACTTTGTTAGTTTTTATTGAAATTAGCGGTACTAAATGTGTCAGAATATGAGGAAATGAAAATATTGTGGTAATCTGTGCAAAAAGCTTGTCTCCATCAGAATAAAATGTTTAGTTATTATAACTGATAGGAAGAACTGAGTGATCAGAAGTTTCGGGGATAGATTTAGCCTTCTTGGAGATATCAATTGAATGTTAAAAGGCTTGCCAGTATGCTCTCTGTGATTTATTAATTATTCTTCAAATTTTAGAGCCATGATAATTGATTATGGTTTTGATGTTAGCATCTCTAGTGTTAGAACTACAGTAAATGTACTTGGAATGTATTTGTAAGTCCAATGGTATGATTTTTCACCTATATTTTGATGAAATGTAAAATTACAAGCAAAAGTTAAAACGTTATTTGGCACAATTATTAAACTTAGAATATCTTGTGAGTCATTGTAACAAGTGTGGATGGAGGTAGTGTCATTCAAGACACAAAGATTATTTTCTAAAAAGTGGAAGAAGAATTGTACCATTGAAGTTAGTGTTATTACAAAAATAATCTTGGTGCTTAGAATTTATATCACCAAATTCAGGGAGGTAAGGCCAATCAGGCCAGGGTCTGACCACTTTTTCATGGTATGAATAACTACAACTTATGTATTAAACTTGCTTCTTTTAATTCAATATATTATGTTGTGAGGCCCGGCATGGCCAGGTGGTTAGGGCGCTCGACTCGCAATCTGCGGGTCGCGGGTTTGAAACCCGTCCCACCAAACATGTTCGCCCTTTCAGCTGTGGGGGCGTTATAATGTGACGGTCAATCCCACTATTCGTTGGTAAAAGAGTAGCCCAAGAGTTGGCGATGGGTGGTAATGACTAGTTACCTTTCCTCTAGTCTTACACTGCTAAATTAGGGACAGCTAGTGCAGATAGCCCTCGTGTAGCTTTGCGCGAAGTTCAAATAAACAAACAAACAATTATGTTGTGTGTAGGCAGTATATGTATTTAAAATGGCTCTTGATTGAATCTCATAGCATTAAATTTTCAAACTTTTCTGGAGAAGCATGCACCCAGATCCCCCTAGAAATGGCACTGAAGCAATAGCCTGACCACGGTAATTCCAATAATTATTATGTTTCAGTTGTTGTTCAAGATAATTTGTAGGTTAAGAATACTGGAAGTTGTTCTGAGGGTAACATAAGGGCATAAAACGGCAACAGATGTTGTTAAGGGCAAAGGTTAGAGATATTAATATCAATAAGAATTTGTCGCTGTAAGAAAATGATACTTCTACAATTTAGAATCTGTTAATCAAAAATTTTTTATTTTGTATGTAAACTCTTATAGATGCATAACCTAACAGAAATTTTAAACTAACTGTGATGAGTGGCATTATCACATTTGCTGAGCACATGATCATGTATAGTTTATTTTTCATTTCTTATTAAATTCATATATTCCTTTTAACACTAATCTCGCTACTGAATCCACTTTGTTCAGATCTGGATTTAATTTCTCAGTAGTCAATGTTTACTAATCGTCATAGTATACCTGATCACGTGTTTGACGAATATCATATTGTTGCGTATCGGCTTGTTTGTTAATTTCCGGTATAAATTCTTTCCAAGGAACTTCAGCGATACAAGTCCCTTCTTGATTAAACCAATTTATTCTTTTTCGATACAAACTTTTAGTACACAGTAATTCCACAGTCTGTACGTTTCTCGTCACTTTCAACTTAACAACTTTTATAATACACGCTATAAAGCGATTCACAATCTCGATAACTTCGCTCTCTACGAGTGCAAAACACACACTTTATATTACCCCGCTGGCTTGCGCTGCCAGGCTTATATACAAAACAAGAGAGCATCTCGAACAAACTCGGGCTTCCCCGATAATTCGAGAAACTTTACGCACGCTACCAGTGTCACGTGACTTCCGCTGTCGTAACAATATTGTAATACATCACAGTATATTTAAAATTTTCTCATCAGACAACATGACCAGAAGAATTTATATATAAAAGAAATTTTGTTGATTAACATATTATATGCAGAGATGAACACCATGGGTTTAACATGAAGATTGTTAATAATATATTTGAGTGAGTATGATTATTGGACACTTCTTCACTGTTTTGTCTATACAGTCTACAGTCGATATTAATGTTCTAACTGTCATTATGATCGAGTGGTAATCATAAAATGTAGTGCCTACATTGTTTCTTACACTTCTAATCGATGGCTCGAAAAGTAAGATATGTCATGTCTTTTCAGTCAGTAGTATTTAAAATACCTGACTGTCTTATCTGTTTATGATCGAGTGGTACTCACACAAATGCAGAAGTTATATGTACCATGAAATACCACCTGATAGCTCAGAAAGCAAGGGTTCCAAAGCTCTTTCAACTGAGTTTTTGAGCTTTTAGCTACCATATTCATTTGTGCAAGCTGTTGATGTATTAGGTATTATATCACTTCATTCTAGTTATAGTAGCTTCTGTTGATAAAGTAACAACCATATAGTGTTGTGCATCATAGTATTTCAAATCACCACTTGGAAAACAAGGGTCATGACACCCTCTCAGTCACTGATTTTTCAAGCACTTAACTGTTCTAGCTGTTGTGCTTTCAGGTTTTTCTCTCTCACTGGATGAGTTGGAATGACAAAAGACAGCATCCTCGTTTTCCTTTGACATTTTGGTCTTAATGTAAGATTCCTGATCAAAGCTGTGTACATGAGATTTATTTACGACATACAGGCACAGCTTATCAATATGTATTCGTGTATTTCATTTCCACTATAGCTCATATGTCAATGAACCAATCTGCTGTAGTAAAAGGTATGGATCAGTTCTGCCTGACCTAAGTTGTTTCCATGATGTCAACACGTACCACAACCCGATTAAATTTCAACACTGGAAAATCCATTCTATTACTTCCTTGTAATGACACTTATTCTGTCTTCAAGCACTCTTTCCTTCATACTAAGTCACGACAGAAAGTGCCTCTATTAAATTGAGGATGTCCTTCTCAACCAAGTGGTGCTTCATAGTTTAGAGAGGAAGTACTTTAATGAACTAACCCATGAGGCTGTTCTCTCAATATGCTGTTGATAACTGTGAAATAGAACCCCATGCAATAAGCACAGATCCAAATAAATAGCTAGACCCTTAGTTTCAGTCTTCTTCCAAACCTTAAATTTGACCTGATAAACCACTCGCTTCTCCTCTGGGTTGAATTGGCAGTGCAAGTCAGACACGACTGTATCCCAGTCTTCTTGTTGCTCCTTATCTTATCAAGGTATACAGTGATATCCATGATTGGTCCATCCAAGATCAGAAATAAGTGTTGGGTGGTCTGCTCCTAAGTCTAGTTATTCCAAGCAATCACCAGCCTGAAACGCTTTTAGAACTGGTCCAGGTCTACTTTTGCTACTGTTTGAAATATCGGGGTGAATTATGCTTTTTCTTACTCACAAGGACTTGTGGTGCATGCCAAAGCCTCTTCTCTTCTTTACAAGTCTACCAATGTCATAGGTGCAGGATAGTAGATGTACTCGGGGAGACTGACACTCAAACAAGTAGTTTATTCCTAGTATATGGCAACATGGCAATGAGTTACTCATGGCAACTTTGCAAACAGTCATTCATGAGCCCAGATTTCTCATGAGCTTTGTCATTGTTGTAGAGTATCGCCCATCTTGGACAGGATCACCACCTTATGGTTTGCATTCTTTGCCCATGAGTGTCTGATGTTACACCTGCCAGTGAACAGCTCTGACTGGCAGAAGTCATCTACCAACAGCATTTCTAGTCTTTCTTGGCTGGTAATGGGTGGTTTTGACAAGGGCTGGAGCTGTGGTTCTCTGGCTACCAACAGACTGAGAGTTTTATTAAGACCTCCATAAGTGGTCTCAAACTTACCGGGCACCATTCTATCTCAGCAACTCTCATTAAATCTCGCTTCCCTTGTACTAAGATTGATGTGGCAATGTCTGATCTGCTGGTCAGGCTGCACGAGGTGTTGGTTAGTCATCCTGAGTTTATGGCTGTAGGTTGATCAATGTCAGGGACGCTTGCAGCACTGGAAAATTCCTAAGTTCAGGAGAGTACTTCTTCTGGTATCAACACCCTTCTTATATAACCTTTCTTTCAGTCAAGATTACTTCTACCTTGAGAATATGATGTTCTTTCAGTCAAAAACTCTAAATTAATTTAAACTCAAGAGACCATGTAAGGGCCAGTATGTATGGTCTTGGCACACACATTTTTCCTTCATTCCCTCTGTGTAGTACTCTTAGGTGAAACTGATTTCTGCATGAGTATTAAATAGGTCCATTTTATAATTGGTTGAGCAATCAGAAAAGTTGTGAAGTAAATTTAAGTTTTGCTAACTGACTGAATTGAAGCTAAAAATATCAGACTGTACACATGGTTTAATATGAAACACAATCTTTATTTACACTGCCAAGGAAAAACAGAGTAAATACTTGCATGGACACTGGAAAATTGTCTTCTACAGGATCAATGAATCATCCAGCAGTTTTTGTCTCTCGAGATATGTTCCTGTCAACTAACTTAAGTTAGAAACCTGGAAGAATGTATGTGAATCCAATGCTCCATACTAACAGTAAACATCATATTTCCAATAATGATGCACAATACAATGTGAATGACCGTTCTCAGAGAATGTAGTGGATGCCTTAATCCCTAGATATAATCTACACAGCTAGTGAAGGATATTATGCTGTTGTTGACTTATTCTACACAATGTGTAAAGTTGCAGTAACATCTCAATGGTTTTCTAGACTATGTTTTATGCAAAAACTGCATAGAATCTGACTAAAGAAAAAATTGAAAAATTCCTTTATTAAATTAAGTATTAAATTATGCATGCATTCTACACATGCAAGAAATTTGGGTAATTACCAATTAGTGAATAAGGTCCGAGACAAAGCTAGGAAGGAGCAAAGTTTACTTGTGTTTATTTGAACGACTTTCCAAACCTAAACTGAACCGAAATAAAAACAGAGATTTTGGGAAAAGTTACATACTAAGTAAGAGAGTAGAAAACACATAATACATTTCTATACCACATCATCTCCTGTCTTTACCTCCAGGTTGACTTGGCCATCTCTAAATCTAAAATTGTAAAAAAAAAATTAATCATGTATCATTCAATAAATGGTATAACTGAGCCTCGTTTTAGTACGTCTACTTGCCCAACGATACTACAAAAATGGTTACATACCTCACCTACCCTCTTGAGGAGGTGTAGTATAATGTACAATGCATCACAAAACAGAACAAAGTACCCTTTAACAAAGAAACTGTTACATATCAAATTACTTTATAACAAGGAAAACATACTTTAGTTGTAAAAATGCAAGAACACAATTCTTTAATAAATAAAAATATAAAATAAAACCTTTAAATAATGAAAAATAAACATTAAATGAAAACCCTTTAACCAAAATAAAACATGTCAATACCCATTAGCAATACAGATCAAACTAATCCTTTAATGCTTAAAACATCACACATCAAGTTAATACAGTAATCAACCATTTAATAAAGATAACATATTAACATAAAAACAAAAACCTTTTTTATTAAATGCATAATTTTGTAATGTAACTTAAGTGATGGAGCATCAAATTTAATTGTGTAATACCAATTATTCTAATCATGGTTGCTAGGCAACAATGACATCCTCTGTATTGATTTTTCTTCTGCTTTTCATGATAGTGTTGAGGTATTTAATAGTTACTTTATCTTTAGATTATTATTTTATATTAATGAGGTGGATTCAGATGTGAGAGCTGAAAGAGTTAAAAGAAAATATTTGTTATAGAAATGAATTTGCTGAGCTGGTACATAATTTTAGTAGTACCATACAATGCATAAAACAGTTTAAAGTTTTCTCGACACCCCTTCACATTAGAAATGCAGCAGATCTGGATAGAAGAAACTTCGAGAAACATCTTTTCTCCACTATGGCAATATATATATTACCTAGAAAAACACAACAAAAAGGGCACTTATAATGAAAGTACACCTGTACAAGTTCTTTGGCTAGATTATGGACCCTGCATTTAGCTTAAATTTTATATTAACAATGAACCGCTTTGTTGATGTTAAAAGCCTATTGTGGACTATATGATCACAGTGAAGAAGGATATTTATAATAAACTGGACACTTCAAATTGTGCATAAGATACAAACATAGATTGTTGGACAATACTTAAATAGACTTTTGCTGGATATTGACCTAGGACAGTTTAGGAATTATTCAAACACCAGAAAAGTAAACAGCTTTATGGCAACAATAGCCTAAATAGAACTCCTGAAATTTTCCTAAAGAACAATCATAACAGGCCGGTGTCATTCTAAGACGTTTCCTGTTGTCTGTCATGGTCCTAGCAGGAGTTGTCAAAACTGTAGTAACCTTTCACCTTCCTTGGCTTACTGCAGGTACTAGGGTGTGCTTTGCAACACTAATAGAATTGTGAACAACTGACTAATTAACATCAACACAGCCAAAAAGGGCTGAGAATTTATTCATAAATATGAAATGCCAGAATTCAAAACATAGTTCTAAATGTACTCTAGTAAGTTAGAAAACCAGGTCAAAATTATTGGTTAAAGATGTAAGAGGCCCAATTCCAGCAGCTCTCTTCTCTAAAATGTCTTTCAGGATCGAAGTGTAAAGCAAAACAAAACCAGTGGTAAAGCTTCCTGTCTACAGGCTTACATTTGCTCACACTTAACCTGCATATATGATCTTTATTACGTGCAGATAGCTGAGCTGACACAGTCATCCTCAGATCTCAGTATTGAACTAGCTCCAGGACTGCACTTTCCAAAATCGTTACTGCTGTCATGATGATCCACAGTTATTTTGGTTCCCCTACTGCATTTGAAACAAATAGGAAAGAAATGTGAGGGCGAGACAGCAAAGTTTGGTATCAAGACAAGTGACCATGATAAATCAAACATCACACATATCTAACCTAATCTCTTCCAACCACGGAAACTTGATACTACCAACATCTCGTTTCTGTCTCTATTTCTTCAACCACTAGATAAGGGAAGAGGAGAATTTATATACTTCACAGGAAGATGTTACTTTTCTCCTCCACCACTCTTTCACAGTCCACGTTTTCATGCACTTTGACTGGTGGCTTTGTGTCATTAGAATATTTAGAAAATTATACAGAAAAACGTGGTGCTTCAGGAAAATTTAATTCTATTGATCAAAAATACTGCATTTTAATCAAACAAACTAGGATACACCAAACTTTCAGTTGTTAAGCCAGTGATATAGTTTATGAATTTCAATTTCCACAGATAATTCCACCTTTTTCACTCACACTCCAGTTGGACAAAGGAAATGATACAGCCAACATAAACACAGGTCAGCTGTGTTTTCATAGAAAAATAAACATATGTAACCCCAGTGAAATAAGGCTTATTCCACTGAAAATTCATTCAATGCATGCCTTATTTCAGAATAGAACACAGCCCTCTCCGTCTATGGATAAGTCATACACAATTAAGTGTATGTGTAAGTCCTTTTCAAGAAAAGCGCTGCTACCAGTTCAGGAGAAGTGCCACTAATCTGACAAGGGTGGTGATCTTCACAAGAAAATTCAGTCAAGAATTTGGAAAGCAAAGAGGCGAAATATTCTTACAGTCACCAGTTTCTCAACCCATAACTATCCTCGTGTGGTACACGAGCGGTATTTGTACTACATAGTACAAACATGCCATCTAGCATCAACACTTGGGAGCTTGGAAAGCAAGGGTAGCTCAGCACCTTCACTCAGCAATCGTTTGACTACATGATCACCCCAGCTTGGCATATACACACAGTTAAACGTACATGCAAGTCCTTTAAAAAAAAAACTCACCATTGATTTGGGAGAACTATTGTTACTGTGATAAAGGTGGTGACTTTCATGAGGAAAATCACTTGGACCTTTGGAAAGCAATGGGACACAACACCCTTTCAGTCGTCAGTTCATCAACCATCCTAACTGTTTATATTCAAGTAATCGGATGGTAGCCGTACAATGCAGTGCACAAACTGTACTTTACATCATCATTCCATGACTTGGAAAGCAGTATCACGTCCTTTCAGTCAGTAATCTGCCAACTACATGACCTTCCTTCATGGTACACAACTGCTAATTACACCATGAACTGTGTTCATAATATTTTTTTCACCATCCAGGAATTCAGAAAGCAAAGGTTGCTTAGCCCTTTCTGTCATTAGTGGCATAACCAAATGGCCATCCAAGGCAATAGAGCAGTAATTGTACCATATACGTTTTACATGGTATCTTACATTACAACTCGGGGCTTGGAAAGCAAAGGCCACTAAGCCTTTGTCTTTGTGGTGGCTGCATGCTTTTATTCTTTGAACGGCTCTTGTCTGGCTCACAAATTGCTCCCTTATCTCTGAGAACCCACTAAGACATCTGCCAACAAAACAGCTCCTGTTGACGGCTGTCCACCCCCCACAAACTTCTCACTTCTGAGTCTGGGCTTAGAAGCCAGTTGCCTCCTGCCTGAGGAAGCTCCTTGTCTCATTCTTAACTCTCCTCCTCACTTATTAGGCGTTATTATCCTACTTATTGGTAGGATAATGCATACACATTGGTGGTTTTTACCATAAAAATGGAATAGCTACTCCACTTGTGGGCAGAATTCTCAGTTTGGTGGTTTCTGTCAGCCGGTGGTACAACTAAATCTCTGACTCTTGCCTCAATGATAAGCTGTCATTCATGGAGATGTTCCTGCCACTCCAACTATTAGCGGTGGTATCATTTATCAGCACTCATCATCTTATTTCTGGTGGGCTTAACCTCTGGAGAAAGGTTTTGAATATCCTTCAAGAAGCCCTAGATAGTCCTTGTCTTCTGTCCTTAGTTCTCAGATGGAGAACGGTGTTACTCAAGAGCTTTCACATCATCAGCAAAAGTCCAGGAGAGGACTTTCTCTGAATATGACCACCCTTCTTGCAGGCCTTTCAGCTCCAGCACCGAACTCATTCCACTCCAGGTTGTACACCTTTTGCGCCATAGAGAAAAACATCTCCACATAAGACAACCAAAGTATTCACAGAGTAAACCCTATCAGAAAGAATGCCGCACTCTGCAATACCAATATCATTGGCCACTCCACAAAAATACCCCTTTTTTACTATTCTGTGAATGCTAAGAATGAGCTCATGAATTATCATCTAGTAGTTTCTGATTGATACATATGAATTAGTCAGAGTGTACCCAGGCTGATTCAATTACTTTAGAGCCACGCTTTGACAGAATAAAATTATCCTTCTTATCTTTTTTAATATACTGTTAGTTTCACTCTAACATATTAAACGTTAGGCCTATGTCAGTCGTTAGGCTTATCACATCTACGATACTTAACTTCACACAGCTATATTCTCTTTTGCTATTATCTGTCTATTATTGTCTCTCTACTGCTTCCCGCTCGTCTCACGCTATTTATATCTTTATTACATAGTCGTCTTGGCCACTTTCTACATTCTCGACACCAATATGTTATTAACAAAACTTTCTACAATCGTTTACTTTTAACTCTTATTGTAACAAAACTTTAAATTAATAAAGTATTCACTCACAAATATAAATTAATCACTAATATTTAATCCAAACAGTCTTTTATATCATAACAGAACTAAAACCAATAAGATGTTTGTAATGTCATGTATGTTTTGTAAAACGACTACATATACTACAATTGCTTAAATATCGCTAACATAACAATATGCAATACAACTATTATCATTATTACAATGTTTTAATGTGAGCTTTTCGTAATTGTGTATGGATTGAAAGTTTCACAATGTTCTTGTGGGCTAGGTTTTCAAATAGTTGTTTTGAAATATTTACAGGTGGCTCAGGGACCCATTGCACAAAAACCATATAATTTATAACGATAATTAACAAGATAATCAAATTGTAACAGGTTACTTATAACGTTTACAGTTTAATAATACAACAACTCATTAAAGGTCACTTCTTGCAGAAATTAAAATGAGGTTTGATTATTTTAACTTGTTTCAATTAGATAAACAGTTTTATGCAGACGGAAATAAACGAAATTAACCTCACAACCAGCACCGCCATTGGCTTTTCTAAGATGAGTGTTGTCTTTTATTGATGCCTATTTCCATCGTCATCAAAGATGCATTCCAATATTTTCGTGTCACATATTCTATAAACAAGTAAATGGGGACATTGGACATTGATTCATCAGGCCATACCACACAGTAAAGCAGAGAACCATAATTAAAAACATGTTGGACTTGTTTTCCTTATGGTAACTGACAAGTTGGGTTTTTCCCTGAACTGACCTGATGTCCAGAGGAACGTAACTGGACTGACAGTGTTGGTATTGTCTTGTTAATGTTATGAGCAGTAGTGAACAGTTATTGAAACAGCAGCTGAGGACTATCTGATCAATTTTCATTACAGAGTTGTTAGCAAGTCATACTGTTTGCTTCTGATTTTTACTGGAAAATTCCATGATGTTCTTGTTCATGCTCTCTTTGTATTTTTTTTTTTTACTTTAGCTTGATCATCCTTTACTGGGTCTTATAAACATCCAAAATACAAACATAACACTAATCTGACACTTATTTAGTCGAATTCCATAACTATTCACCCCTTCCCCATTAGAACCAGATTCTGTTTTTAACAACCAGAAAACAGAAGAAGACTCACATGTGTGAAAGTTCTGGTCATTCTAACTTGTGGAAATTGTTGTTGGCAAGCGATCGCCCAGAAGGGATCATGGTAGTACAACGAAAGTAAATCCCAGATGAAACCTGTTTGACTAGGACTTTTACAGGTGTTAGCATATGTTTTCTCAAGCAATAATACATCTGTATATTTATAATTATCAAAATGGCACCTGATTCATAACATTGTTTTAACACCTTCTATATAAAGTCTTCTCATGGAGGACATTCTCTACATCACTGGTTGAGCTTTTAACATATTAGAAACCAAGCTGACCAAGAGATTTCAGTCTTAGCTTTAACTATATAAGAACAAACTCTCCAATCTTCTGGTTATCTTAGTTTTAAACAGTCTTAATTCTCAAAAGGCTATTGCCAGACTTCTTACCTTAAATAATGATGGAAAACCAACTGATTCAAGTTGGAGACTTTGATGAGATTTTGGAAGTACCCAGGACTCTGGAGCTACGCTGGATCTGCAGATTATAAAGAACCAATGAAAGAAGTTATGCTGGTAAATATCTTCACTTTCAGACTTCTGCTGAAACCTAGTCTTTAAGCCAGTAACACCTAACTTTTGAGCCATCCTGGGGAGTAATCATGACCATGCTACAACCAAGCATGTAAGCCACCCAGCTCTTATTGTCCATTCTGCCAACAGTGATATCTTCCTAGGGGAAAAAGCATCGGCAAAATTCAGAAAGTTTCCAAGTCCTTAAGTAACTGTAATGACATTTATGCACACGTCTACTGAGATCACAAAAATACCTAAATATATCACCAAGAATGAGGCATAATAAACGACCTAAAAAGTACTAGGATCCATCAAAATGGAAATCCACTACTAAGGAACTGACACCGGACCACTGTCATTAGCATCATCACCAACCAAAGTTAGGAACCCAACCCCAGTGGTACAATAGTGTTATCTAGAGTTTCCCAACACAGCTTTTTTATGAGTCATTATGGCCTTCAACGTATGATTCAGTTAAAACATCATCGCCAGTCTCAATCTATTAAATGGATGAAAGTCTGAGTCATATGTCAAAATAAACGAGGACAAAAGGAAGAGCTAGGCACAAGATAAAAGAACAGATTGGCCTTGGAACCTTACCGATTCCTTAAAAACTCATAAGAACCGTGAGAGACCTGGTGAAAGCTAGGAAGTTATAAAAAGGGCTACATCTACCCACAAGAAGCTCATGACTGTCCTAAAGACTCATACCAGACATGAAATATATCCAAAAGTTCTAGGTAAGTCGACCACCAATCTTTCAACCCTTGTTTTCCTTTAATAGTTTAATTAAAAGATGGTTTCTTATGATTCTGATAGTGTATGATGTAAAACTAAAATTAATTTTCTTATATCATTTTATACACATACTATCAGTAAAAATATAAGTGTTCACTAGTACTTGAATACAGTTCACAAAAGCTTTCATACAGCATTTAACAGTTTGAAGTAAAACTAAACTTTTACTACTCTTTTTGTATGAAGTGTAAAAAAGTCATACATGTGAAATATAAATTGTATTACAAACATCTTTGTATAAATGTGTAAATATACCTTGCCCAATAAGAACGTTTTCTAGTTAGAAGCAAGTGATTATTATATTTACCTGTAGTAAACCACTACATCCTTAAGGTAGCTTTAGTTAGTTATTTTGTTTATCTCTTTTAAATCTTAGGTTTTCTTATTTCTGCAAGTGAAGGTCTATTACCAACTATAAAACAATGCTGCAGAGGTGTGATTTCTTGAGTTGTTAAAAAGAACCTTACTAGCAAGTGCTTGTGAGTTAAACCTTTAGCTCAGTTAATAGAGCACTTGCCTGGTGTACAAGAGGTTTTGAGTTGTAATAGCGTAGTGTTACCAGGAAGTGAATGTTTTTTGCTTCCTGCAAACCATATAGGTCATGCTCTGTGAACTTCTACTTAATCTGTATTTCTGAACCAGGAGCAAGACTTCATAACCACACTTTAGTATAAAAACATTTTATAAAATTGAGAAAGAACAAGAGAGTTGTACGTTTCACAAATACATCATTTATTCACGACATCATCAGGTACAGCTTTACTGGCGAAACCAAGGTCGTGAATAAATGATGTATTTGTGAAACGTACAATTTTCTTATTCTTCCTCAGTTTTGTAATCATGGAGTTTCACCAGTTACCGACGGTTTCAAGTATTAATTATAAAATACATAGTTTTACTATAGAATGTTCTAGAAATATTTTATCAAGTGTGTATAAACATGAAATGCGGAGAGAAAAAAAGAGTACTTTACTAGTATGTTTTATGTATAGTTTAGAAGTGTTTATTCGCTAAAATTTAGAATTAAAGAGTATTTTGGTATAAAGTTCAAAAGTCGAGGTTATGGTCAGCCAGGATAGCCTAAAAGTAAAAGATTGTTTGTAATTAAGCACAAAGCTACACAATGGCTATCTGTGCTCTGCCCACCACGGGTATCGAAACCCGGAATTTAGCGTTGTAAGTCCGCAGACATACCGCTGTGTCATTGGGTGGGGGGGGGACAAAGGTAAAAGAGAGGAGTGCAGTATTTGAAAAAAAATACCATGTATTTCTTCCTGTTTTAATTTAGAAAGTTGAACACTTTGTTGTTCATAAAATGTTATATAATTTTCCACACCCAAATGCATTGGTGCACGTGTGAACATATAGCGTGTTGGTAATAAGCTTTAAACTATTCTTGATAATTCTAGGTCTTCTATGGCTCATATTACTGTGAAATTCCTTTAAAAGTTTAAGCTCTTGATGAATTTTCTAGTGTAAAAGTAGAGATGAGTAGAACTCTGTCATCTCTCTTTTTTGTTAATAGGAGTAATCAAGTAACGTGGATGTCAATCTACTCTGGTAGAGTTAGCTAAGCCCAGGTTCTGAATATAACAATCTAGAGAGAGTTAATTCTCTCAATCTGCTATTCATTTAGATCAGATATTTTCTAGCACTCGAAAGAGAAAAATAAAACATGAGTGCCTAATGTCTTGCGTCTATATCAATTTGCTGAATTTGTCTGTATTTTGTTTCATAAAAGATTATGGTTTATGGTGAAACACTGTAGTTAGACTTTTTCCTGGTTTTAAACCAGTATGACCTCAAATTCAGTAGTCAAGCCATAAATAAATTTCTTTCCAATCCTGTTGTTAGAGCAGTTACTATACTTACCTGAGTGAAATCATCATTGCGCCTGAAAACACTATAGTCTTAAGGAATATATTTTTTATACTAAGTTTGTCTATCTCTTTAAACCTCAGCAACTCTCATTTCTACAAGTGATGAGTTTGATGTTTTGATAAGCTAGGTGTTTTTCATACGTTAGAATTCTAATCTGTTCATTTAATTATATTAAACTATCTAAATCAGTTTAAATATGATGTATAATACAGCGCGTTGTAAAATCCGATGAGTCGAGCTTTACCTTCTTGTTACACTGTCAATGACGTGGGGGGTGTGACACTTTTCAATCTGGCCTAGTAAAATTGCATCAAAATTAGAAAAATTACTCTTAGGAAAAGCAGGAAAATGCATGGAATTTAATCGAGTGCACAAGAACTTCCAGGGCCCTAAGACGAACCCTGGAACCCGGACGTAATGAGTGTGCACATTTCCTCACTTCACTCTGTTAAAAAAAACTTAAGCCCTCCCACTTTTAATCTGTTTCCCACACACCTGACTGACTGTAGATTACAAATTTGGAGAAAATATTTTAAAGTAAAAATAGTATTTGGAACAATTTCATGACAGGGGTTAGTTTCTTTGATTTCTTCTGAATGGCGAATAACATGAAAAGTATATTTGAATGTTTTTGCTGATAATGTCCACCCCAGAACGATGCAAGACCTCCCCCGATGGACAAGTGATCTTCTAATACGATAGAGCGACAATTCATCACGTTTGCATTATTCGAAATTGATTTGAAGAACAAAGTGGACTTCAGTCACCTTCCTTGTTCAGTACAATTCCTGGATCCCAATCCAATTGAGAACTTTTGGGATGAGTTTCAACGTGGCATTTACCACGATTAAAATCTGCCGACATCTGTGAATCTACTTTAAACCACACCCAATGAACTACGCATCATGTGCTATTTCCGAACAAGGCATCTTTCAATATCTTCTAGGGTCTGATATTATGCGGCTTCCTTAGTCCAGATTGTTATCACAGCCAAAGATAGTCATACCCAAAACTAGCTGTATTATATATATATATATCAAATGCTCAATATTTGTTTTAAATAGAGGCCGCCTTTAAATTTATTTCACTCACTACACTTTATAAATGTAAAATAACACTTTTTATCGTATTTCATTCAGTGAAATATACTCGCCTTTTTATAAACAAACTGTGTTACTACTTGTTAACCATATTATTCTTAAAAATCATGCATAATTACTTCGGTCGATAGATAGCATTGTTAAAGTATTTTGGTTAACAAGCTATACGAAGATTTTAAGTCTAGAACAGATTACAAATAAGTAACAGAAAATTCTGATACGAAATCACTAGACAATATATATATATACGAGAGGATGATTCTAAGATTAATAGAAATTTAGGGGATTATCGACGGAATGTATGTATTTTTCAAAATCTTTCAAGTTTGCGCTATGTTTCGACCTTTCTGGAATAAGCACTTTTGTATTTATTTTTATATATGACGAATGGCGTCCATTCTAATGAAACATGAGTCTGGAGTGATGATAATCAAATAAAAGTTCAAAAATTGCCTGAGCTACTCTAAAAGCAAATCAGTTTTTGCGATACTTAATTTCTATCTTTACTGTTAAAAATAACTGTTTAAAAATTAATTGTCATTATTATGCTACTATGAACCATCTCAAGCAACATGAGGAATGAAACAAGAGGCAGTGTCCTGTAATTAATAAGGCTTCCGAACTCATGGAATCCTTATAACTTTTAACTGCAGATTGCTTTATTCAATTCAGTATGATATAAAAAAACGACAACTAAGTTCTTAGCAAGTGGTTTGATTTTATATTTTGGTATAAAAAAATTGCAGTTATATGCAGAAAAGCAATATTTCATTCCACTGTTCTCATTGTAAACTTGTTTATATTTATTTTAGTATCAAGTGTGAAAATTGAAAAGGTAATAACAACTGCTGTTTTTAAAATTATTGTAAATATATATAAATTACTTTTTCGTAAATTCCTTTAAAGAACAACATTCTCATCTCAAGATAGTTATGTTTTGTTAATCTTGAAACGCACGCGTTCATGGGTGATTGTTAGAATAAAGTTAATCAAACAAAATATAATGAGTGCATATATGTATTCTATTTCCCAGTGGCCTATAAGTAGATTTTTTGTTCTTATTACTAACACAGTTGATTATAAGTTTAAATAGACAGTTTATTCATAATTTTGACAAGATATTTCTTTCATTAAAAGTGCTTTAAACAATTTTTCTTTGTTTGTTACGTTATTATTCACAAAGCTACAAAACGGGTTATATGTGTTGTGACCACGACGGATGTCAAAACCAGGGTTTTAGTGTCACAAGCCTTCAGGCTTATTGCTAAGCCACTGGGGGACAGACAATTTTTGAAGAAGAAAAAAGTTAAGAAAACAGTATTTAATCTCGCAATTTTAGCTTTTGCTCGCTAAAGTTGCTGACCAGTTATTGAACCTCCAACTATTCCTTCATTGTTCATTAAAGCTGGACTTGGCAGGATCTTGAACTACGACTATTTGGCTTGTAAAACTCAAAATTTGTTTGTTATTTTTTCTTTATTTACTCATTTAGAATTACCGGGTTTTAAGTAAATGTTATTTAAATTTAATGTCGTAAACAGTTCAAGTAAATATTGAAAATTTTTACTGAAAATAAGACATAACTTGTTTGTCTCGAATGGTAAATATTTTTTTCTGTTGAAATATCGCACACACACATATATGTATATATGTGTGTGTGTGTGTGTTAATTTCACTGCAAACATGTCTCAAATAAATACTACTGGGAGAAAGTATAGATATTTGCATATTTAAATTCCAAAAAAAATCAAACAACCTGCTTGTATGTACTTAAAGATTTCTCGTTGATTAATACTCTTTTCACGGGTTTTTTGTGAGGGAAATTTGTGTTAACAATATTCAAACATACAGATAATTGTTTTAGATAATCCAATTCAAAATCCAATAATATAAAATGCATTCATATAAAAAAATCGTAGGTTGTATGTAAATATAATCAAACTGAAAGAATTTTAAATACAGTGTTACGTATCTGCTCGTTTGTTAATTTCCGGTATAAATTATTTCCGAGGAACTTCAGCGAAACAAGTCCTTTTTCA
>NW_013666281.1:179243-180494 GCF_000517525.1 Limulus polyphemus
CTGCAATATCATTTCAGGCAGAATAGACATTACATATTATAGAATATATATTAAAGAAAGGTCAATTAGAACAAGGTAATCCTAATGACCTTGAATTAGTGTTGCTGCCATTACATTATAGAAACTAAATAACCGAAAAATTTAAATATCTATATCAAGCTGGTAGAAAACATAAGATATACCTACATATTACAAGCGAAAAGATATTTGTGAACTTAGGCCTACAACTGTGTACAAGTGACATAAGCCTGTAACAAACTTTAAGGAGGAATTAAACTAATATATTGTTACGTATCTGCTTGTTTGTTTGTTTCAGGTAGAAATTATTTCCCAGGATCTTCAGCGATACAAGTCCTTTCTTAATTAAACCAGTTTATTCTTCCTCAATACAAACTGTTAGTACACAGAAGTTCCACAATCAGTACGTTTCTCGTCACTTGACACTTAACAACATTTTATAATACATGCTATAAATCACAGCGATTCACAATCTCGATAAGTTCGCTCTCGACGAGTACAAAACACACACTTTACGGTTCACTAGCTCGAAACTAACAGAATTATAAATTACACGGAACTCAAAGTAACTATTGTTCTCTCTTCATTCATCTTCGCTGGCTTTTCTGCCACGCTTATATACTAACGAAGAGGGCATCTCGAACACACTCGGACTTCCCCGAATGATGAGAAAGTCATCACCCACGGCAGCGTCACGTGACTTCCTCTGTCGTAACAATATAATCGTTATGTGGACTGGACTTCGTATTATTTACACCAAATAATCTAAAAGAAACCATTTAAATATAAAGAAATGGAGAGCAAGAAAGACTGTTAGTTCAGTAGGAATATACGTGATGCTTCAGACCACAGTTTAATACACATGATGTATTCATCGAAAGTTTTCAAGCATTGTTATATTTGAGTGTTATAATTAACGCACATGGTTTGATTAATATTATAAGCCACAAGATGGTTACAGCTTATTAATGAAATTTCTATAAAATTTTAAGTTATTGTTACGTCTCTGGTCGTTTGTTAATTTTCCATAGAAATTATTTCCGAAAAACTTAAGCGATACAAGTCCTTTCTTAAATAAACTACGTTATACTTTCTCAATACAACTTTGCAATACACTTAATTTACACGGTCATTTTACCTTAAACACACGCTATAATTCACAACGAACGATTCACGCACTTACTACTACCGCGACTTGATTCAATTGTCCGTCTCTGTCTGTCTGCAATTCTA
>NW_013666281.1:181456-188591 GCF_000517525.1 Limulus polyphemus
AGAATCTCATGACGTGTTACTATCGTCACGAGACTTCCGCTGTCGTAACATTATTTTCTCTTCAAAAGTTTTTTGTTTGTTCGAAGTTAAGTACAAAGCTACACAATGGGTTATCTGTGCTCTGCTCACCACGGGAATCGAAACCCGGTTTTTAGTGTTGTAAGTCCGCAGACATACCGCTGTGCCACTAGGGGGCCTCTTCAAAAGTATGTTCCTTTTAATGTGTAAGCGCTATTTAGATCTTAAACACATTTCACTTTGTTTGTTTTTTGTTTTGTTTTTTTTTGCTGTCGTTAATTTTTTTGTTTGTTTTTCAACACGAGAATAGCTTAACAAGTGTAGTATACTCAAATATTTTTCTGTCTTTATCAGTCAGTATCTCCATGTAGCACTATTTAACGTGTACATAAGTATTTAACAATGTTGAATCGAATAAATATATTATGTCAACCATGTTTGTACCAATTAATGTGTAAGCTTTGCATTTATGTTTTGAATTGCCCGAAAATATAAATTGAAAATCAATATCACAATCAAAAGAATTTCTAGTATATCGACATATCAGACAAGATATGTAAAGAGATCGTTTTCTGTTGGGTTTCCTTGACTACATCTTCATGTATGTAAAATATCATAATCTCTGTATACGAGGAAATGTATAAATGGGCGAAGAAGAAAATGTGTTTGAAGAATAACACATACATTAAATGTTTAGCAGAGGCGTAATTTTCGTGAGGTACAAGTGCCCCACACTTTTTCAAGAATATATGCCTTTCTTTGATAGAATACCCTCACGCATACCACACCTACAGAAAATACCTCCTAACGTTTGAAACCAATTACTCTTCTGATGTTTAGTAAATTATGCAATACAGATAAGGACTTAGATCACTTTATTTTACGATCGTGAGGCCTGTCAACTGCTAAATTTTCTTTTTTACTATTTTAATTAAATATATAAGTTTTGTTGTTGCTATTAGATGTATTTAACACTATACTTAAACGTCGTTGACGTTCATAACATAAAGTAAAATATTCATACGCCTTCATCATGATTAATTATTGTAATTGCTGGAATTAACTTATAAAAACAGACACTTATGAATATGACGTAATCTGTTCATGCGTCAGCCATTTCCGCGTTATTTATCATTCACCAGCCGGTTGTCGCAGCTAAGATTGTTTGTTTGTAGTTAAGCACAAAGTTACACAATGGGCTGTCTGTGCTCTGCCCACAACGAGTATCGAAACCCAGTTTCTAGCGTTGTAAGTCCGCGGACATACCACAGCTAAGAAGCCATAGAACAGCTGGTTTTACATTCTTTATTTGATGAATTTCTCTTCAATTCCAGTAGTAACTTCAATCACGTTTAAGTATGTTATACATTTCGATGTCATGTTCGCTCAACAAGCGTTTGAGCTATTATGTACACGCATAAGTTTTATTATCCAAATATATGCACTCATTAAGCATTAAAACATTGTTGTTGCTTCTTTAAGGTAAACACAACGCTACACAGTGGGCTATCTGTGCTCTGCGCACCACGGGTATCGAAACCCGGATTCTAGCGTTATAAGTCCCCAGATATACTGCTGTGCAACTGGGGGAGGGTCATTAAAATAAAATAAAAATCAACAATTAATTGAATATAAAAGTTCAAATTTTAGGTTTCATTCTTTAGTTTGTTTGGTGTTAAGTACAAAGCTCCTTAACGGGCTCTCTGTGCTGTGTTCTCCATAAGGATCGATCTCTGAATTGTAGCGTTTTGAAGCCAAAAGCTTACCGATAAGCCACTGGGACAAAATGTCTTAAAATCTACCAGTATCAGTGTACCAAATTGAGTTGTTAAACTCAAGACTATATAAATTATTAATAAAAATAAATATGTCAAAAATATTATTTGAAATAAATAGAAGATAATGATAAGTATTTATAAATTAATAAATAGATGTATGATTTAAATATTATAAATGCTTAAAATATGTATTTATGTAAAAAAAGCAAGTTTGTAAAATCATATATGTTCTACAGCCACCTGAAAAACTTTTTTTAAGTACTTGTACTTACTTACCTAAGAAAAAACACTAAAAAATAACATTTCGATTAGTTTCGGTACTGCAAAAAGAATACTCCTTTGAGGATACTGGTTGTTATCAGTGCCCAAACTTTCTTGACGTAAGCTCCCTCCCTCTCATAATAATAAGCATCCAGATTGAGGACCCCCATTGGTTGGGAGGGTACGTCATATAGATAAGGACCCCACCGAGCCACCAGAGTGCGACTGCTAAGTTTGGTCATGGTAAATCCAAAAGTGTAAGAGGATTTCGCGAACAAACAAAAGCTTGAATTAATGTAGGATAGTTGTCGATTACAGATTACTAATTAAAATGAAATTAGTATTAGGAATTTCGAAATGGAAATTGCTAGTTTATTTAAATAGTTTTAATGAACTATAAAGTAAAACTAGTTGTTTGAAAAATAAAATTTGAATATATTTTTTTAAAAAAGCGAAACAGTAGTGTTTTGTAATTGAGGGTGATTGTTATCTAGAAGTGTCCATTTCGTTTATTATTCGAGGTTTTAGCCTACTTGTTGAACGTTGAAATGATTAAGGCTCCGGAGTTTTTCTTTTCTATTCAACATTTGTTTCAACAGAAAACTTTTTTTTTGTGAAGCTTATTAGTTATATAATATACGAGTTCTTTACTCAATTATTCACTGCTTTACATAAAAACTAATAATCGTTACGAACTGATGATCTGCGTTCTCCTTCCAACACGTGCAGAAAACAAGCGCCTAGGGTTGATTTCATTGCTAATACTATCCACGTGACCATCATATTTTCATAGTGACTACAAGATGGCGGGAACGGCATACTCGAGAACGGGGATGTTAGAAGTTTATGTTCATCAACAATGGCATAAAGTTTTAGTTACACTTGAAGAAGACTGTCTTAACATTAGTTTAGACGAAAGTTACGAAGCTACTAACGGTTCATCCAATGGATTGTCAGATACAGAGCCGCCAGATATATCTGAAAGTATTGCCAATCAAAAGAGAATGGTGCGTGTAGTGAAACAGGATAACAACGGTCTTGGTATTAGTATTAAGGGTGGAAAGGAAAATAAAATGCCAATATTGATCAGTAAAATTTTTAAGGGAATGGCAGCAGATCAAACAGAACAACTTTATGTAGGAGATGCCATCCTTTCTGTAAATGGGGAGGATCTTAGAGATGCAACTCACGACGAAGCTGTTAGAGCATTGAAAAGAGCAGGAAAAATTGTTGATTTGGAGGGTAAGTTTGCTGTGTTGGCTTTTCTTTAAAAAGTTTAATAATCAGGAGTAAACATGCAACTTAACTGTGAATTTACCATTACAATAATGCTGTTTCAGTTAACATGATCATTAATTTTGAGTCATAGGATAATAGAGTTTATGGAGGAAACACAAATGTGCAAGATAACAAAAGACCATGATTTGGTAGTAATGTAACCTTTCACTTTCACCCATAGAAACAGCCATTAAAAAATTTCGACTTAAAATGTAATTATTTGCATTAGTATATGTATCTAACAGAAGTTATAAGTTAATTTTAAGTTAACAGCACATACCACTTCATGACATGAAGCAAAAACATTCCACCAGTTTACAACTGTAAATAGATAAATTATTTCATAAGATTGATATTCTCACCCAGTATACTGGTTTATATTTCCAATATTATTATTCTACAACTCAAACAGACATTAAGTAGGTTAAGCTTTCTAACAATTTTCAGTGCCTCAATGAAGTTAACTGTAATTTTATTGTGTCTCAAAATAGAGAAGTCTTAAGTTGTTTATTCCTTTTTCGTAGCCCAATTTATTTACACAAGATATTGTTCTAGGAGTCTTTGCATGCTTTCCAGCAAATTGTATCCTGTGTGTTCACTAAAGTAAATGTTATGAAAGAAGCATCTACATATGGAACTATTTCCTTTAACAAAAAAGAAAAGAAGTAGCCCACAGAATCAAACTTTTCTTGCATTTTAGTACATACAGCAAATTTAGAAATGCCATTGTCTATACAAGTATACACCTATATAACTCATTCATATAAATAATGAAAGTTTCCCTAAATGATGATGTGATTCCTCACAATGGTCTTATTCTTCTAATTAGAAAAATTTGTGTTAACAATTATTCTTTGCTTTATACAATTAATCTAATTTAGTATCCTTCTATCCGTGTTTTATCTTTGCTGTGAATTCTGTTCATCTAACTAATTAACCTCTGTCTCATTTTGATTGAGTCTTAATTGTCTTATTTTCAAAAGCTTTAAGGTATTTGTTGAGATTGTGTTAATAAAAGAGGAGAAAGGATAATTTTGTTTGTCAGAAATAAGTTGATATTACTAAGCTTGAAGACAATGTGGAGAATGATTGGTTTGGTACTCCTAAAAGCAGAAAAAGATACTTAATGGAATATTTTGTGATCCAACTGTTCAATCAATATTGTAGATATCAATAAGGATATACATACATATGTTTGACCCTGAGCATTCTTTGGAAAATGTTGGAATTGACCTGTATCATATAGATATTAAATCCTTGGTATTAGTAAGAAAGATTAAAAGATTACAAAGGCTTGAGAAGTTTTTCCCTAGGGTTTAAAGGAGATCAAAGATCATATATGCAAGCTTCTGCATTACATTTTTGAAAGGTCAATAGAAAGAGAGCAGCTAGAGGGTTTGAGAATTGCTAATGGTTAGAGCTTGGCAATTAATGCAATTAATCAATATAATAGACTAACTTAGAACATCAGTTAGTATCATTTAGAATAATCAAGTTCTAAAAATTATGATAAAATTTAATAATCTTTCAAAATTAATGAATTAGGTTAAATTAATGTTTGATTTTGATTTTTCCAACTATCAAAGTAATTGAAATACCATTATTATTTCTGATTAATTCAGCATTGTTCAACTAATTAAAATTAGTGTTTCCAAGTGTTAATATTTTTGATTAATCCAATTATCTAAGTTTCATGTGAGAACAGTCAATTAGCTGAATGCTATCAATTAATGAACTGGATGATTAATTGATTAGCAAATTCCACTAATTGCCCAAATACTAATGATGGGGGACACTATTTTAAAATCAGGTAATAGTAGTCACCCTGGAAATTATAGATCAGTTAGTCTTCTGCAGTGGGAAAAATTCTAGAGTGATAAAAGAAGCTTTACAAAGTCATTAATTAAATATAATAAATAAAAACTATCATGGATTCAGCAAAGAGAAATCTTGGTTTGCTAATCTGTATGTTTTTTTAAATGTTGCTTGTTATCTCAATGATTGATAAAGTGTGAATCTGGTGTGCTTAGATTTCTAAACACCTTCTGATAAAATGCCATACAGAAGGTTTAGTTAAGAAAATCACATTGGTATTGGATAGGAGAAAATTTTTTAATTGGAGTGTAGGATGGTTGAATAGTAGAAAACAAAAGTTTGTTATTATTGGAACCCAGCCAAACTGGCTGTTTTCAAAACCCAGAATAAAAAATGTCTTTGAACTTGCAATAGTAAGTTGATGAGCAAGATTGAATACTCACAGAAGATAACAAGTGGATGTTGTGATTATACAATCTGTTATATTTTTTAAAATTTGTTATATGTGCTTAAATGGATTAAAGAAAATCCACACAATGATTTTACTTTCTACCTGATGAAATAAACTATACATTCTACATACCCTAATGAAATGAGATTTAATGATATAGAATATTAGGAACATTTCTCATAGTTCTCTTTACTTGTTTAATTAAATTAATATTAAGACTTAATATTATTTCTTTCATTGCTTTGAAAAGGGTTTACAATTTCATAAATTTTACATCATCATCATACACTACAAGTATGCAAGGTTTGTTATAGCTGATTTTAAAACAAAAGCTGTAAATTTCTTGTTAATTTAAAAGTACTCTGTGCTGATAAAAGATTAATCAATTTGTTTGCACTGATACACTTTGGGAATCTTTTTTTAGGTGTCATGTAAAATATGTAATAATTTTAATTAAAAATTAGTATGTGTTTTTTTTTCATTTGGTAAATACAGTGCATAAAGAACATTGAATATGCTCTGGATACATGCACCCGTATTTCTTGGTTGAACTTTCAAGTTGAAGTTATTGTTAGATATGTATGCTCATACATGTACATGCAGTCATCTCTCTCTCCCTTTCTGTGAAATTATATAATTTCAACAGTTCAAACACAGGTTTTACATGTGTATTCTGTTTATTTTAGGTACATGTACATTTAAAGGTTTTTATTATGTTTCCTCATAGAATTGTTCAAGAACTTAGTTGTTTTTTTCATGCTTTTCACATTCTTTTATGAAGGTGATTGTAGTATTGTAGATAAATAGCAGATGTAGAGTGGTTGACATATTACATATTTTTCTTCATTTTCACTCGAGGGTTCTTAGAATGTATAATCTACATATTAAGTAAGATAAGTTTTGAAAATATGTATCTATACCTATAAATAAATCAATATGTACAATACATTAATTGTTCATAGGTGATTAAAATCAGCACTATAAAACAATAATTAACTTAATATAAACCAGAAACAATATAATAAAATTGAAACTCAAAATTATGTTGTCATTCCTTATTGTCCTTAAGTCATATATGTGTATATATGTATTTGCAAAAGTTTATTGTATTTAATTATTTAGGAGTTTATTATTATTCTGAGTTGGTAATATACTACAAGACTTATTGGTGAGAATGGTAGGACTAGAGGACACAAATTTTGGCAGGACAAGAGTCTTCTTTAGCTGAAAAAGCTTTATTTTTCTAACATAGTGGTTGATTTTTGGAATGGATTGCCTTTAGATGTGGTAGATCAGTAAACTTGAGAAGTTCAAGGGAAGGCTTAATAAATATTTGAATCATAAGAGCTGATTTTGAGTCTTTTTTAAGTTTAATTTAGTGGATGGGATGGCCAAATGGACTGAAAAGTCACTTTTTATCTTTAAACTTTGTTACATGTATAATCATCACATGTTTGTTGTTTTTGAAACCAGTTTTTGAACTGTGGATAATTAATAATCTTTTTTTTTTATTTTTTTTTTTTTTTTAAAAAAA
>NW_013666281.1:188601-193096 GCF_000517525.1 Limulus polyphemus
CTATTACCCTCCGTTGTTGTCTTCGGTCGAGTAGTCTAGTAGTTTTTGTTTAACAACGTTTTGTTACTACTTGGTGTAATTAATTAATACTTTTTTTTTTTTTTTTTTTTTTACAAGAATTGAATTATGAATACTGTTTTTTTTTCCTTGTATTATGATAATCTGGAGTTTCTGAGATAAGGTGTTCCTTTATTTGAAAACTGAGGAAGCTTTGGTTTGTTATTTTTTGTCTGTGAAAAGGTGACTCTGATGTGTCAAGTGATCTCATGACACATTGTTCTTTTTTGTTATGCAAGTTTTACTCAAGGGAAGTTAAAGTGATGGTTTGAAAGAATCTTTCCATCAGTTCTTTGTACTTTAGAAAGAATATATTATTGTGTAATTATTTAAGTAATGCATAAGGACCAGCAGTTTCTTTATGTAACAAATTTACATATTTAATACACTTTAAAGTTAATCTTTGAATAGAGGCCTATGAAATATTTGATATTTGTTCTTCAGACTACAGAAGAATGGAAGGTGACTTATCCAAGTGTTCAGAATTGCTAAGGGATTCTTTATTAAGTGGAATAAAATGTTCAGAAATATGAACTGAACTATCAGGGTTAATAATTTAAAACTTTAGAATCCTAGATGCAAACTATTTTGGCAGTAATATTTTTCAGTATGTTATAATGTTGTGAAAGTGTTTGCCTAATGTTTCTTGTGTGTGTAGTCAGTTTGAATTATTCTACCATGTAAATGTATGTTAGATGATTACATCTATATAGATGTAAAAGGCAAATTTTAATTTATTTTTTATAATATTGTTGTTTTGATGAGTGAGGGGTGACTTCAATGGGCTGATGGCCTTCTGACATTTTGTTTTAATGATCTTAACATACATAGACTAGACTCTTGAGGGTTAACTTATGTATATATGGTGTGGATAAGTGACGCAGTGTATTTAGTACGGACATGGTGGGAATGAAGTAATTAAAATAAATATGATTGATAATTTTCAACATACAGCAATGTCTGGTTCTATTTCAGATTGTGAAACATAACTTTTCCCCAGCATATTCATCATGAAATTTTCAGGAGATAATTTAATTACATTATATTAAAGAAGAGCTGATTTTTTTTGGAAACTAAAATTTTCTTGCCCCTGTTATTAATAAACTTGTTGTAGAAGTTAGGACAGACTTTCACTATCTACATCCTTCAGATGGCATCTTAAAGATATTCTAGTTCTGGCATATGTAAGTCTCAAGTTGAACAGCTTCTTTATTTAAACTACATCCCAAGGCTCTTTCTGCCCTACTAAGAATACACAAGTTGCTAGATAAGACATCTAAGTAGGAAATAATGAATGGAGCTGTTTGATGTAGTTGTTGAAAACACTTCACATTTTTCTGAAACATTTGAAAGTAGGACTGTTGTACATGTTTGTTGAGCTTTATTATGCAGTAAAGAACAGAAATAAAATAATGGTCTGTGTTTTAGTGCTTGTGTGGGTAAGGTTTGTCTCAGAAAATTAAAAATCATAGAAGATCTGGAGATGTATGGTTTTGTATTATAGTTACTTTGTTCAGTTTAATGAAACCTTTGGCTTAGATATATACATAAATATACATATAAAAGTTTGTTATCATTGTTATATGTACAATGATATATATGAAGCAATTGACCTGCAGCTATCATAACTTCCTTTCCTTCAATAGTTAGTCATTTACTGTTTACTGGATGGAGTGCAAGAAAATATTCTGAAAGTAAAAATTGTTTCATTTTTTCAAGATGTGACTATGCTTCTTTTTAGGCATCTCCACTATCTGGCTCTCCAGCCAACTCTTCTGTTAACAATTTCATGTTATTTTTTATGTTAGTTTCCCTGTATTGTAAGTTGGCTGGAAATATCCTGCATATTATTATGTAACATATGTCAAAATGACATCTTGTGTAGCATGAAATGCATTTGAATGTTCATAGAAATGTTATATAGAACAATGTGTACTTGAAATGTCCTTTTATACTTAACTCATCACATTATTTATCAATTCACATGTATATTATGCTGGATAAATATGTATATATATATATATATATATACACAGTCTTACATATATATTTCTAGTTCAAAGTTGTTAAACATTAATTTAAATTCAAAAAACAGATGAATATAGGTTACATGATTCTTAAGAAATCTGAAGACCAAACTGTAAGGATGTTTAAACATAACATTTTATGTGTGTTTTACATTGTGAGACGTATTGAAATTACACTGTTTATGCAGTATTATTTTAAACTAGTATATATGTAGGCTTCTGAAGCAGTGACAGATATTAAGAGGTGTGCACTGGTGCAGTTAACCTCCAATAAGTTTGGTGCATCATAACATTTTTTGGTTTTTACTTTAAAGAACACAAATGACATGGTTAATGTAGCACAGAATAATAACATTTCTACTTAAAATATTAACTTTACAACATATGTTATATGGACCAAATCACCTTTACTGAAGTAACACAACAAATACAAGACATTTATTATTGTGCATAAAATTGGTTACATTGTTGTATGTTAGTTAATGTTCTTTTTTCTTTTTTTTGCAATGTCAAGTTGAGTTTTTCAAAAGAGTAGTCCATAACAAAATGTAATGTCTAAAACTGAAGTGCTTGTAAAAGATTTTGTACCGTAATTAAATATAGAAATTAGTCCACAAATTAATTTTTAGTTGTTCTTCAACATACATTGTTTTGATATGCTTAAAATGTATTAAATGTATAATTAACATTTATTAGTTCTGTAATATAGTTGCTGAAATGTATGTAACCAGAATATTTCTTATCCAATACTTCTTGTCTTAATGTCATGAATTTTGTACCTAGACATCCCTATAATTTCAAATATGTCTGCTGCTATTCTGAAGCTTGAATAATTATTTCCTGCAATATTATATATTCTTATACTTAAGTGTCACTGTTCATGTAAATTATGAATATTTTAATTTGTTCCACTAAGACAATTTATGCTAAATTACAAAATGTTCTTTCAGTTCTGTGAAGGCTTCTTTCTCTTTCATTATATATTTCTTAGTTTCATAAAGTATAATTGCTTTGATAATTTTTAAATTACACTTCAACCTATTGTGTTATCTGAGTATAGTTCTTAATTTCTCAATGAGATTTCAAACTTTTAATTACTGAATTATTTTCTTTTAGGTGTAACTTTTCAATGTATAATTGAAGAATGAAAATAATGGTATAATTGTACTATATGATTTTGATCTCTGTTCTTGTAAAGTTTAGAAGTTCATCTTACTACCAAACTGAGAAAAAAGAGAAGGTAACTTGTTTGGTCTATGGTCATTGTAATGAATTTTTTTTATATTTGTGTAGCTGGAAGAGTATTTTTCTCTTTTACTATATGATAATCAGTGTATGGTTTCCAGTGGAATAAGTAGAAAGGTTTATTAATCTTGAATTGTGTATAAATGTACACTTTGTTTGGAAGTGTCTGTTTTGTACTGGTAGATTGAAAACTTGTATGTGTGATGCTACTACATGAAATGCTATACTTACCAGACAGAGACTAGCAGTTGATGATCCAGCACAAAATCTATCCATGTTTGGTTGGACAGTGATGATTTCTGTCATCTGATCATGCTGGACTTAGTTGTAGATATTGTTTCTTTAGTCATAGTGGGTGTTTGTGTGGTTTAAGTGTACATGTTCTCAAGGTCTTGTACTGGTATTTTATAAGACAAGCACAATTATGTTTATAAAGTAAGTACTCTATGTTTAAAGTATGAGATCTTAATGATCATAAAATGACTTAAGAAGTAGTTATTTTTTAATCTTTTGTATTTTTAAATTTTGCTTATCATATATATAGTACTTACATGTAAATGGATTTTGTTTGCTTCATCTTAGACAGAATAGAAACTTGTATTTCACTCACACCTACTTAAAAGTAATTGGCCAATTATAAGGCATATATACATGTATACGAAGAATATATAAATAAAATATTATGAGTTAATGTGCTAAATATGCATGAGAATTTGTTTTCTCAAATCTGTGGGTCAGTATCAGCTCTCTAGTTTTATTATGTACATTTTTAGAGATGTTAAATTCTCTTAATGATTTTTTTTTCATTTGAAGGAAATTCTTTACAGAAAAGTTAGTTTTGCCTTTATATTGCTTTTGTCATGTTTATTTTAGATCTGCATAAATATCTAGTTATCCAAGCTTCACATTTCAGTTTTAAGAAATTTGTTAAGTACATTTTTAGACTTTGTGGATTTTTGAAACTGTGGTGTGGTGTTTATTTCTGGTTTACTACATTTAAGTATAATTCACACACACACACACACACACACACACACACACACACACACACACACACACACACACACTATTATATACATACTACATACATACTATATATACTACTCTATTCGTTTCCTTTCCTACTTCGTTTCTTTCTTTTCGTTTGTTCGTTGTAACTTAAATTA
>NW_013666281.1:193117-209834 GCF_000517525.1 Limulus polyphemus
TTAGTTAGTATTTTAGTTATTTGTTAGGTTAGTTTTAGTTAACTAGTTAGGTTGGTGGTTGTTTATTTCTTTACGTTTACTTACGTTACTTAAGTTATAATTACTACACACACACACACACACACACACACACACACACACACACACACACACACACACACACACACACACATTTATATACATACATACATACATACATATTATGCATCCATGTTCCTTTTCCACTGTTCTCTTTTTGTTGCTTGTATAAATATACATACATACATATTATGCATCCATGTTCCTTTTCCACTGTTTTCTTTTTGTTGCTTTCAAGATTAGCATATAAGTATCTTGAGAGAATGAGTTGTGATTCACAGGTGGTTGGGTAATGTATTTATTGTAAGTAACTATTTTTTCTTTTGTGCACAGTGGCATATAAATGACATTTTAATACTTGAAATATGCAATCTTAAAAGACCACTTTGGAAGCTCTGTACTGTCAGTTATGGTTTGTGTTTTAGTGGAACACTCATGAAGAAGCTGTAAAACAAAACATTGAGTGTCCAATTAAAGAAAAATAACAAAATTTGGTGTTTTAAGATTGTTTATTTCTAGTATTAAACTAAGTAACTGTTGTAATAAGAGTAGCATGCTAACCTGTTCATGCATATAACATTGGTACTGTACGTTAATGTAAGATAACCTTGCAAATTTAGATATATGAAAGTATAAGTTCTGTTTCTTAAGTTTTATTTGTGCATCACTATTTTGCACCATCATCACATCCACATTGGCAATTTTTATATCTGTCATGAATCTTGAGTTTTTGGCTGATATATCTTGCAGTAAAATATTTGCGGGAAGTGACTCCATATTTCCGGAAGACCATGGTGCTATCAGAAATAGGCTGGGACTTTCAGCATGGTGGGTTTCTCTCAAGAGACATTTTAAGAGAGCAGGACAAACTTTCAAGGTCAGATACTCGGTGTGTTCCACTGCTTTTGTGTTACCTTGTGAGGAATCTTACAATCCAAGATCCAGAAAACAGAACCTTTGAGCTGCATTCTCCAGACAGACGAAATTCATGTATTTTACGATGTTCTGATAGTGTTCAGTGCTCAGCCTGGTTTAATGCCATCCATACAGTGATTTATAATCTCATGAGTAAGGCAGTGGTGGAAGCCAATCATTTATTAGTTGATGTCTTAGAGAAAGCAGAACTCAAGTATATGGGTTGGCTTAGTGAAAAGGTATGTCTAATGTTTGTTATCAATGCATCATTTTCTTTTCATCATTTTTATGATTGAGAATAAATTCAAACTATTATGAACTGCAGCAGATTTTTCAGTTATTCACCATTATGTCAACTTTACTATAATTAAATATAATAATGAGTCCATGCTTCTGTTAAAGCTTCTTCCTCTTTCATTATAATTAAACTTTAAGTTTCTGTTATACTAAGAGTAGCATGCTAACCTGTTCATGCATATAATGTTGATACCATATATTGATGTAAGATAACCTTGCAAATTTAGATATATGAAAGTATAAGTTCTGTTTCTTAAGTTTTGTTTGTGTATCACACTTTTGCATCATCATCACATCCACATTGGTAATTTTTATATCTGTCACGAATCTTGGCAATATGACTAGGCTGTATTCAAAAATAAAGGATGTTTATTGGATACTCAATTGCCAAGCAGTTGTGGGCATTTGATCTTTGTTACTTACATTAATGCTCTTGATAGGAACATAATTAATGAGTTAGTAATGTTTGCTGATGACATTATTTTTTAGCTATGATGATGATGTTGAAGTATTACAGAATAACTTGGATCAGTTGGCAAGTTGGACAAATATTTGTCAAATGATTTTTGGTAATGGTAGGTACAAGATACTGCATTTAGGTTTATCATCATATAGTATGCATGTTCAGTATAGATGGGGAAACATTTCAATAGAGTGATTAAAGAAAAGGGTCTTGGCATAGTGGTGGATAAGTTATTCAAACTATTGAAGCAGTATTCTGTTTTTAGTAGTAAAGCTAACAGAATTCTAGAGTTGATCTTATTGAAGCTTACTGTACTATCCGAGAGATCTATAGTATAAAGGTGTCTGATTTCTTCTGTATTCTGAAGATAGTAGGATGAGAGGATACAAGTTTAAAACAGGTTAGGCTCCAGGTAATAGAGCTATATTTTTCTAAGAGGGTAATTGACTTATGAAATACATTGTTGTCAGCATTAGGGGAGGTTAGGTCTTTACAGGAGTTAAAGAGTGGAATCAGTGATTTCCTGAAAAGTAAAGGGTGGGTATAAATTTTCAATTTTTCCAAGAATGGGTTTGTAAGGACAGTCTTGAAGAATCCAGTGCTCCTTGTTGCCCATAGGTTATGGTGTGTTATGTTATATAGAATAGACAACAACTGTGCTACCAGGTTATTTCTTAGGATTCTTAAAAATTAGAATTGTTGTCTGTAAATCTTCATGGTGCTTTTTTTTTTTCCTTTAATTTATACAGCACAGTATCTGTGGCAATAAAAATGTTATTCTGATGAAATACGTTGATGACTGACAGATATGAATCATATGTGGCAATTTTTTAAGTGTTTTTTTTTTCTGGTGAGCAGAATTTATCATGGGATTACTTGCACCATGAGTGAGTGCTCTACCATATGAGCTAGTGGGATAAAAGCTAGTAAGCCTTTTTGTTTAATTACAAAAACTTTCACATCCTTCACCCTATTACAGACAAAGTCCATTCTTGGGCCTTATCTCAAGCATTACGTTGGGTACCAGTTTTTCTGAAATGACTGCACAGGACAAGTGAGAGTAATGAAATAATACATTTTAGAAAAATTACCTGAATATTTCTGAATTGATATGTTCTACAGTATTTATAGAAGAGTAAAGTAAGATGATATTAATATAATTACACCAGTATTTAATTTGTGCCAGCCCTGTTTATATATAAGTTTGAGTATGTTATATTCAAATGATTTTAAATGTGCAAAGCAGCAAGCCATATGATAACCACAGCCAGTATAAAGTTGCAGTGGAATGGCATGTATTGGAACTACATAACGTCATTGTTTGGCATTTTGTAGGTAGTATAATAGTGCTTAAGGTTGGTTGCTTTTGGGAAGAGTATGTAAGAGACCTTTCTGACATAAAATATTTATACATTCAGATCATAAAGATGTGTTCAGATCAGAAATATCTTTTTTTACTTCACCAAATGTGCACAGGATTGGTCTATTAGATTGACATGGTAAGTCAATATGCAGGGCTTGATTTTAAGGAAATTTCCTGGTTGTCCAAAAAAATGCATAGACCCTCAAAAAGATCCAGTTACAACAATATTGATGTACAAAGACCCTAAAAACTAAATTATAAGAATTTTGATGTTTTTATATTAATTTCCAAAAAGTACAATTAATGTTTAGTTGGCCATTTTGCATCTTTACTCAACTAATTTTTGATGCCTTATTTCCAGTGAAGTTTCATTACATTGGAAAATATAAGCCCAAACCGTGCTAATGTTACATAGTATGTTAAGGAAACAAACAGTCAATGACCTGAAAAACTTTTAAATAGAACAGTGATCTTGGCCAATCAGTTTAGTGTTTCTATTATAACTAGCTTGACCTACCCGCCAAGTACAGTAAAGTACAGCCTGTAGTAAGACCAGACTTGCATCGGAACTCTCACACATAATGCATGTAATATGTACACAATGCCTAAGCATTGCACATGTGTACACACACACACACACACACACACACTGCTGATATGTATTGTTCATACTCATAGTTTGTATTGATCTGAAGAGGGGCCAAGCTAGCCTTATTTATTGTTATTCTGTTTTGTACTGATCAAAACTTTCATAAAATTTTGTTAGCAGTTATCATTATTATGCACTGTTTAATTCGTGGATTTTCCCACTCTTCTCATTGTAGCCAGGTCTTCTGTATTTCCTAGACTAGATTCATCATGTCTGTCTAATATTAGCATTAGGTCTATAAGTGCATAATCAAAAGGGGGTCAGTGTTACAACTGTGACAATTAACAATGAAAATTCTGAGTTTGATTTTATAAATTTGATCATTTTAGTTCCTACAATAGATTTATTGGTAAGAATTTGAGACAACCATATTAGTTTTATTGTCATAAACATCTATACTAGAAATTAACCTCACTAAATATTCCTGTTATCGGTGTTAGTTTTCTGTGCAAATTCCCACCCGCCCATATATTTGCATACAAACATCGTGCAATATCATATGTGGTAACATAACCAACTAAGTGTATACACTTTACTGTGTTACTATATATAGCCATTCATTCTCAGTTGAACTCCATACAAAATTATGTAAATAAAGCAGCAAGGAGGTGCAGCTTTTCCACAATAGAAAGTTTAGTAACTAAAAGAGCATTATGAGCTAATCACAAAAGCAAGCTTTTCCTAACGTTTTTAGCCCCTTTTGGGGGATTGTATCAATATTTCTCTTGCACAAAGTACCATCTTTTTTAAACAAAATAAAAATTGACCAAAAGACATTTTTGTGGGGGTTTAAAGATTTGAGTTCATAGTTGGGGAATTTACCAATAATTTTGGTTGAGGATCAGTCAACATTACATGTGTAGTGTGGGAATGAATAAGTGTACAGTAGACTGCTGTGCTGTTTTGAGTAAGGTCCTGTTTCATGGCACTAGTTGTTTATTGGACAACATGGGTTTAAGTTGGTCATCCGAGGAAATTTTTAGTCATCTCAGATGACTGTTAAAATCGAGCCCTGATATTTATGTTAATTGATGTCTGTCTGACTCGGACTTTGACAAGCCAGAGTGCAAGTTGGTGTTCATATGAAGAATAAAAAAAAAACTTGTGCATCGTATAGTTTGCATGTTGCATTTCCATAACCTCTAGAACTTCCAAAATGCATATTTCCAGGTTTTTTTAGTGTTCTTGTATATTTTATCTGACATTTACCTTCATGTACCACAAACTGTCACTAAATCAGTAATGTTTAGTAAAATGAATAGTTGGTAACTCTAACATCAGATACATAATACTGTGTTGAATGACACACTGTAAAAGGTCTTGGCATATATATAATTTGACTTAAACCTATGCGCATGGGGTTAATGACATTAGAAAAGAAAGGAACATGTATCATCTTTAAATTAATAAGCGTATGTTAATGACATTTGGTAGATTATGAGTAAACATTACAATGCTTTCATATGCAAAATATAAGATTTTTTTATTAAGTCTTAAGGTTTGTAATGCAATGTTTTTCTCATGCCTTTTTCTTTCTTTTTGCATGTTGGCTATCCAACATGCAAAGTAATTTTTATTTTAAGATTAAAAATACTTTTGTGCAACAGAAAATTTTCAAATTTCATATGAAAAATCTTTATAATGTCCAAATGGTTATCAAAGGTTTCATAAGAAAATACTTTATATTTTATCTGTTATTTTTAGTAACGAATCTTTGTATGGGTTTGGTCAATTTGACCGATCTCGTAACCACATTAAAAAAAAAAAAGGAAATAAATATAAGTTATGCCATTTTCCTTCTTGAATTACTACAAATTATAACATGTTATTTAGACTAAATAGCTTAAATTTCATAACATTATACATTTATTGTTTTTATTATATTGTGTATTCAGCTGTGCTTGGCTAACAATACAGAAGTTACAATGATGTGGTGCATGTGCACTCATGTTACTGTATCCAATAATATAAAACTGACCTTTAGCCTTTACAAAGTTACCTGGCTTGGCTGTGTTTTAGTAGACTAGTATTTTGTAAAATACAATCACATTTCAATTATTATACATTATATATGTATATAGATTATTGCTATTTAGAAATAAGTTCTTAAACTTATTGTTTTTAAAACATAGAATAGTAAATAAAAAAAGTAAAGCAAACAATTATCTCTTTTAGTTAATACCTTTGTACTCAGTTGCTGCTTGACATAGGTTGCTAAGCCTTTTAAAACTTTACACGTGGAGGATATGAAGCAAAATATTTTTAGGTTTTTATATATACAGTTGCATAACTAAAAATTAATAAATTACTATATCAGTACCATAGAATTACACTATAATTTATCAACTATATTTCAGTCTAAATAATATGAAATGTTGAGCAGACTAAAGACACAACCTACCTCCTTGAAATCTTGGTTCGAAAGAAAGAGATGGCATCCAAGCACGTTAAAATGGCTGAGAAAGCCACTATGGGGACATTCTGAGCTTTCGATTTGTTATTCATGTCATATATAGAAGTAAGTGTACATAAGGGAGTGTTTCCAAAATTGGAAAGAACTGGGTGGGGTGCCACTGTGTTTGATTTATTACATGAGCAATATCTTAGCAAATTGAAAAGATAAGAGGCTCTTCTTTTATATTCTAGCTTGTCAATATTGGTAATTTGAGTTTCTAATTCGTATGAAACTATAGACTTGGTATTATGACATCACAAACATCTAATTTGAACCAGTGCTGCGTTCAATATACCATGTGACATACAAAACTTGACGTTTAATTGTGTTTTTTTATTTTTATATATTTACTTTTCAATTAAGAAATTGAGTAAGGTATAACACAAAATTTTGTATTATATTCTATAATTTGATACCAAACTTACTGACATAAATTGATGAAATAGTAGTTTAATAAAATTTTGAATGCGAGTCAACAAACACAATGATATGGCCTTTGACCCATGACCCATCTGGAAAGGGTAGAAAAGAGACCTGCAACAAGTCTTACTCCAATAATATTATGCAAGGTATGGCATCTTGTAACAAGTGAGAAACCACAAGCACAAAGGTCAATGGGAAAAGCTGTCCACACATCCCAGACAACAGTATACAGCATAACCAAGAAGAATCTTTGCATAGAAAAGTTACACAAGTTACTTCTACGTCATATCCATTCAACTGTCAAATGCTTCAAACATGTGGAGTAGGAAATGGGTATTCATACTATTCTGATATTATATTAACATGATTTTGGACCATGTTACCTTGTTATAGTCCATGTCACTACATCAGTGCATCTTGACAATTCAGAAGCATAGTTTCATTTGCAAAAGTCTCCCTCATAAAGGTGTCGTATAAGAAGCATGCCATTACCCCCTTCAGACTTCCTTAAACCTGTTTAGTGTATGAGGATGAAGGTTCCTTAGCAACCTTTCCAGCAGTCCAATTGCAACTTGACTGGTATATCTTCCTATGGAAGTTAACATTTTATTTATTGTATTTCTGATAGGTATTGCCACCTAAGCATTGCTAAAAAAAAATGTTAATGCTCAGTGTACTAGTCTCTATACTCCACAAATTTTGCTCTACTTTTAAACATGTATATAGCTTGTGACTACTCTCCACTAATAGTATTGCACTTTCTTGATTGGCACAGCATTGCTTAGATGTGTGCTTTTGAATGTGACTGCCATTTAAGATTGTGTTTCATTGACATTTCAGTTTTTTTCCCAACAGTTTTCACTTACTGGGTTTGCATTCAATTGTTTTAATTTTTTTTCTACATTTGTTTATTGTTAACAAATTACAAGGGAACTATGAATGAATTTGCATTTCAGTGTATTGACTATGAAAGTTCCTGTTATGGTCGATAACTATCCAGGCATCTGATTCGACTTTATCTACAGAGGAGGTACAGACCTTAATTCACAGGGAGCTAGATTCATACATTTGGCCAGTAATTTCATGTTTTACCCCCTTCACAAGGATTCATGTGCAAAATTAACTCAAATCCCTTCTTTGGTTCACTATGGCTTGATTATCTGCTTCTGCTCTTTCCCTTAATACCTGGATACTGTGCTGTTGAAATTGTTTGAGGAGAGATTCATTACTTGCGGGGGTGCATCACCTCATTCATATCTGCAGGATCTGTGTCAGGCTTCTTTCTTATGCAATACTATATTTGGAGGTCTTCCAAATTCTTTGGAATCCAGGGTTGATGTGGCTATTTTTCATTTGTCTTTGTCTTCTCTGGCCACACAATTATCTCCACATCTTGCTTTCTGTCAGGAAGTGCCCATCCTTGTTTCCCATCCTCTTCCTTTCTTGCCCAGACCCTTACCTTCCTCTTGTGTGGTTTCTGTTCTTCCTGCCCTTCTGTTCCTCATCTTTCCCAATTCTTCACCTATTTGACGAATGCTTGTTCACTTTGACCGTGTCTAGCTATCAGGCAGCCTTGTCAAACACCTTCTATTTCTCCAATTTTCATAAGGTTTTGACTTCCCCTGTCATTTTACTCATTTTCCACTCCTTTTGTATCATGTATCCTCTGCATTCCTTTGAATTACCTGATTGGGATTTCAGTGTGATCATTTATGCCCTTTTCTGTCCTCCCTTTGAACCTTTGTCAACGTATTCCATATACCATATCTCCCTCAAGACCCATTTCCTTCTCCTCCTAACTTATGGACATCATCAATAGGATATTTATGCCATTAATTTTAACAGAATCCTCTACCATTCCTTTTATACCATCCTATATCCAGACCAGTCCTCCCTCCCTAAAACCTCTGCTGCCTGTGAAGGCAGTTTGGCTTTCACACCATTTCTTTATCTTTCATTTCCCACCTGTACTCCCATACTGATCCTGATTGGCTTCTTTGTCTAGTTCACTCCTTACAGTGTTATGCAACATGTACTGCCTCCTTTCAGGGTTCATGTTTCCAACTTTTTATTCCTGTAGTCTCTCCTCTGTCACATTAACTGGTTGGGTTCATCAACTCATTGGGCTGGCATATTCAGACTTATCCATGGAAGGTCATTGTTTCTTCTCATCAAATTTGTCATATCGCCATGTCTTTGGCAGCTTTTCTTTGCTTTCCATTGGAGGAAATTGTTTAGGTTGGCATGTGGACTACTCCCAATACCTTCTTGGCTCATTATCTGACTGTATCTTTCTCATGTGGATATTGTCTCCCTCCCATGGCAATTCTACACATGTCCATTTGCCTTTGACTTGGGTAAGTATTTTCACAACATTTTATTTTCAGGGACTCTCTTTTACTGCTGCTAATGGGATCCCACTCTGTGATGAGTGTTGTACCATGCTTAGTGGTATATACATCTGTCTATCTCAATGTTCTTAAGTTTCACTCAATGGCGAACTGACACTCATGGATTTTTATGAGTAAAGCAAAAGGGAATTTCTGCCCATCCCTGCCAACCCTTTGATTGCATAAATTGGGGACAGTATGCTTTTCAAAATAAGGAATCATGGACACCCATTGTACTTTCTCCAGTGTAAAATTCCTCCAGACTCCCCACTGCAATTACTTCCCTCTTTTTTCTCCAAATGGAGCACAGGAGTCCTTACTACTTAACAGTTCCCAGTCACTAGGGTGGTGAATCAAGAAGGCTTCCTTCTGAGTGTGAAGTAGAAATTTACCTTACAATAAAACTGCATATTTATCCACTCAGTGAGAAGAGGACAAAGAGGATGTTTATTTCCAGGTGGACCAAATGTTGGTTGCAGCAGGACCAGCCTACAGGGGATCCTCCTCATAATACTGGCTTCAGGATGACACTGCCCTGTTTCCACAATTGAGTGCAGTAAAGGCCCCTTTCTCATTAATTCTGGTTGCAGGAGGTTTCCTTCCATGTTTTTATGGTTGAGTTTGGGGGACTTCACTTGCCTCGTAATACCGGTGACAGAACATGCATACACTGTTCCTGTGGTTGAGCAAATGTTTCACATCCTCCTTGTAATTCAGGGTGCAAGATTTGTTTTCCCTGCATTTGCAGTTGAGTCAATTAGATTTCTGCTCTTAATACAGGTTACAAGTATTGCTCTGTTCTTATGGTTGAACTGAGGTAATGACATGACCCCGTAATGCCATAATCGATGTGTTGTACTTCTGCGGTGGTTTGGGAGTTTCTCCAGTTTTGGAAAAATGCTAACTTCCTCTTTGTAATTTCAGTTGCTTGACGTATGATACTCTGTTGACTTATTGTTGGGGTTGGTGTATTTATATCACATGCCCTAGCCACAGTGTTTATGTTACTTTAATTTATTTTTGTCTGATTGATCCTCAACCTCCTAATGCTGTGGACAGGTTGTGGAACCTCATCTCTGGTTAAAGTTGGATAGATCCATTGCAGAGGCTAGTTGTTTCTCTCCATCATCATATTTCAATGAACTGTTTCTTGACTTGCTGTTCTCCTCGTGTGGGTATCGAGTTTTCGTTTCATAGATTGGATCTTCACTTATGGGATCCAGCTGTTTTCCAGTCCAGTTTGTGTGATGGTGATTGATTCAGATGCTCTCCATTTTTCCTGTGGATTATACCTCTCAGAACAAATTATGCTTGTGCACATCCTTTTTTTATTCCGCCCATGTCAGGTTCATTTCCTTTTTTTGGGGGGGGGGGTGAAGAGCATACCTGCTCTAGAAGTACTGCAGTACCTCACATGTGCTTCGGTTTTGTCTCTGAGCACACCAGTTATTTCTAGAGAGTCTCTTTCCATTTGGTTGCAGTGTTGGGTGTCTACACTGGACCCTCTACTGTTTCAATGTGGAATTCTAGCTTTGTGTGTGTGTGAGGAAATAAGACCGTATTGGAAGTTCACATATTCTTACACTGAAAATATATTTCTGATGAGTGCTTACCTCTTCTAATGCACTTCTCACCTTTCCTCCCCACTGCTGGTGTTCTTCATTTTAGATTCTGCCAATTCTCCAAAGTGACAATTGAGCAGGAACTTCAGAGGGAGATAGCCATTCCAATATATACTATTGGTGGAGGGTGGTTACATGCTATATACATATTCAAAAGTGGCATGTTATTTGTGAGATATATAGACTGGTGTGCTGTGTGTTAAAAGTTTTTAGCAGTGTTTAGGGGACAGAAAGAAAATCAAGATAACTGTGTGTGTGAGGGGTGTGAGTACCTATTGGAAATACATTTTTGGTTCAAAAAAATATTAACTTCCATAGGAAGATATACTGGTGTTACAAGGTGCTATGTTCCAAAAACCATGTTAATGTAATATACTCAGCCTGTGTGTGTGTGTGTGTATATAAACAAAATTTTCATAATTCTTCCTAAGTTTTATTTGCTGATTTTATTTTTTTGGTCATTCTTCAGAATGAATTGTTGAATAAGACTAAAAGCTTGAATAAAATTCATTCTAGATTTTCCTAACAACTCAATAAATATCAGAATGAATATAAAAATAATTATAGCTGCTCTGACAATGTATACAAACACAAAACTTAGTGGAAAACTAAAAGAAGTAATAATAATTTATTTACATACCTTTATCATACAGAAATACAATTATAAAAATTATTATTTACTGGTAATGAATTAAGTTTGGCATTTGCTCATGATAGGTATGTGAATTGACTCTTAAACGTGTATGTCTGCCATGTTTCATTGCCTACAAAACAAGATAAATGATAAACAATTTTACTTCAATTATACAGAAAATTAGAACTAAAATAATTTCTTTTTTAACTCTAGCTCCAAAAAATATGTTTATCATACTGAATATAGGGTGTGGTTTTAAAATCTGTGGGTACCAAAAAACATTCTTTCCACTTTAAACTGAGGGTGTATTAGTAGAGTGACAGTCAATCCTTTGGTATGGATGGTGGGTGTTAGGGCACTGCTTACTGGACAGTAGCTCAAAGTTAGGGATGGCAGGAAAAAAGCCTTAGTAGCTTTGCCATAAATATTATACTTGATACATGCACACAAAATATAACAATTTTTTACAAGTGAGCTTCTTGCATGAAAACATTTCTGATTTCTTAAGTTTTTGTGTAAAAAATTTTATATAGGTTTTGGTTCTCTTTTTGAAAGAATTATTAGCTTATCTTTAAATGAAATTTAGTCTATAATCATAAATTTTCTTTAATTCTTCTAAAATACTGTACTTCAAATGTGGATTTTAACAGCAGGGTAGTGTGGAATAACCAAAGGAATTCTTTGTGTATCACAGTCATTACAAAAAATATGGTTATTGTTTATAGTTCTAGCTAAATTAAAACCCCTTGTGTGTTATGTTATTTGTATAATAACAAAAATTTAAATATATTCTTGTTGCACTGTTTTAGTTTTATTTAACAATTAACTATGAAGAGTAACTGGGAAAATTACAAAACCAATAAATGAAAGTTAAGGACTGAAGTTAACAAGTTTTTCCATTTGTACATTCACAGTGAAAATTACCTCCAACAGAAAGTAAATGCTTTTTTATTATCTAAATATTACAAGATTAGTAATTGGACCATCTGGAACAGTTTGACTCACATAAGTCTTGATTTATTACAGTTCTCAACATGTACTTTGATTTAGTGTTTGCTGTATATCTCTATGTAAGTGGAACTGTATACTTAGCTTAAAATGTTTTTATTTTTCTTGGTAAATATGGTGTTACAGTTAATGTAAAAATCTGTGTACAAGTGAGAAACAAAAACATAAAGCTCTTAATTATATTTCTTGCTTAGCAAAACTGAATGAAAATTTTTTTAACTTTAAGTTGGTCACTAGTGTGAAAGCTATTTTACAGGTTCATTTACTTTTAAATGAATTTCATAATTTTGTAATTTTTATATCTAGTGTATGCCTACAAGTTAATATATGGAACAGAAATGTAAGACTTCCCATGAGTTACAACTCTTCTCATAATTCCAGGAAATCTTTACTGTAAAGCTAGAAGCTAATCAGTTAAATTAGTGATAAAAATTTATGTTGGCTTGTTATTTATTCTAAATAGGCAATTATAATGACAAGTTTTTATGACTAATGATAAACTTAAAAAAAAAAGTAGAAGTTTTTAAATAATGCCTTTACTTAAAGACATTGCATGAGTCTAGAAATACAAACTTTAGTTCTGGCCATTCTGAAAAGTGTAGTAAGAAATGTCAAGATTTCCACAATATCTGTGTATGCTGTAAATCATCTAAATAAAAAATATTTTCAGAAGTATGGATAGTTCTTCAGTTGCAGTATTTTAAGTATGGTACATTAGCATCATAAATTATAAAATAAATAAAATTAGTACTTAGAGCTATGAAGTAATTAAACCAAAAATAAACTCAAAAGGAGTTAAGCTTGCACCCTCTGATTGTATGTGACATTCATTTTCTAAGAACAATACAGGTATATAGTAAAATCTGATGAAATAATCATTTTTTGAAGTTAATTAATATCTGTATGTCTTTTTCTCAGTTTATTAGAGTACTTATTGTTATGTAGACCATTGTGTATTTTTTCTTTTTAATATAATTCTTTAACATACTCTTTTTGAAAAGAAAACTTGATTGCTTGAAGGATTTCCTAACAAAAGTGTTAATGAAAGAAATATAACTGATTTAAGAAAAATAAAATGTCATTCTTGAAGTCAATCCAGAATTTGTGTTAAAAATCAGTAGGGGAGTTAAATAAGAATTAATTGTTTATATCTTTTCTCTCCATTCATTTTATGGTATTTTTATATAAAAGTATTAATTAGTATTAATTTGCTGTCACCTAATAGCATTGATTTTTATATCAGTTTTTGTTTTTAGTTTGATTGACTGATTTTATATTGGTGAATTGAAGAATGGCACATTTATCTATTTGTATATTCCAGATGTGTTACATTTGTATAATTTAAATTCTAAAGAATAATATGCTTTCCATGTTTTCACTGTAGTTGAGATGAAACTGATGAGCAGTAGTCAGTGTTAAGTAAATAAGACTAATTATTTAAATTTTCCAATTAATGGAAATCCTACTGCTAGTCTTGTAACTTCTAGTCAGTTTACTATACAGGATTAACTTTAATTTATAAGTAAGTTACTCTTTAGTTCTGTTCTGCTTACTTTTGATCCAAAGATTCTAATAAGAATTAGATGTAATAACAATAATAACTTTCATTCCTTAGACGCATGATGAATCGGGGAGTGTACAATGGAGACAAATATTTCTTGCTGTGACTGAGCGAGATGTCCTATTTTATGACCTTGTCCCGTGGACCAAAGAAGCTTGGGCTGTCCCTGCGCACAGCTCTCCTCTTGTTCAAACAAGGTAGAATATGTTAAGTTTAAGCTTTTCCTGCTTTATGTCTAGTACTGTCATGATTTGAAACATTTGTAGTAGTGTGATGTTATTGTAGTGAATAGTTTTATTTTTTATTGGATAATTTTTTTGCTCTTTGTTATATGTAATGTAAGTAGAAAAATGTTTAATATATGTTTTAGGATCTTTTGGAAATGATAATGTTGATCAATGCTTTCAGGATGATTATTAAAATTAGCAAATTAAACATTTTCTCTGGCATTTTTGTGTTTAACTTTTGTGTAAGGCACAGAATTTCTCTGTTAAAATGTATTTACTAAAATATATCAAGTGCAAGCTTAATGAGTGTATTATTTACATAAAACACAAAAAACCATATCTACCTTTAAATTACTTAGTGAGAAATTTAAGTTGGTTCAGTAATATTTATCCTTAAGTATTTTTTCATATTCTGAAATTTTGATGTCTACACTTAAACCCCTAAGATCAAATATGTCATTTGTACAGGCAAACATATAGTCAGAATCAATCTTATCAATCATAACACTCCCTGTTCAATTCCCGTGTCTCATCTGCTCTCCACATTTTGTCCCACTTCCATCCATTGTTCTACTTGTTGGTGATCATCCAGTCAGTAAAGGATATGTGGAAGCCCATCTATCACATTTGCAAACATATAATCCTGCATAATTTCAATGTCTTGAAGAGGTAATGTCAGAGTTATTGGGGAAATAAGCCATTGTGATGATTCACAACCCCTCTAGATTTTTACTCCTGCCTTTCTGTTCTCCTCAAAAGGTCGAGGACTGATGTTCAATTATAGACCTCTCTTCCCTCTGTTGTTTCTTGGTTGGCACACAATTTCAGATGGTGAATTTTTTTTCTCTCTCTCCATTGATCATTTCCACCCAACCTGTAGATGACTAAAGTCTGTTTCAGATGTCTTTCTCCACATCTCAGTTGCTCTGTCCTCGCAATGTTTTCTCTCCTGTTTATTCACCAGGATTGCATTTTCCAGTCCCATGCTCTCTCATTTGGTACAGCATTTGTCCCCCTGTATATTAATTTGCATTATGCAAGCCTTCACTTGACTTCCTCACATTCTGGATCTGCAACTCCATTTTATATTTGCAACAGGCTTCTTCTCACCTGTTCCAAGTCACAATCTTTCCAAAACATTTCCCTTCTTTACTAATCTGATCATTTGGGGTAGCTCATCAATTTCCTTCTTCCTTTCTCACCCTCACCCAATTTCCTATACATCGGGGAACTCTCTTTGACTCATCTCGACAATGCCCGACCTTCTCCCATTCTCCTACTGGATTTTGAATTTCTACTCACCATGTTTTACAACTTGCATTAACTTTTTACTGAAGAGATTATTTCTCTTTTGGGGACTGTGACTTCTCTGGAACCTCTGCTTTCATATGGCTGCACACCTATACTTCCAAAAAATGGATATTGCATGACCAATGGACCCTTACAGGGTTTCACTGTCTTAATCAATCCATCTTTCTCCTTTTCATACTTGGTGGCTAGACTGCTCTAACACCACATCTGACATTTCTTTACCTCCTCCCAAACTGGATCATTACCTATTTATGAATGCTTCGCTCTCAGGACAAGAAATGTCACTGAATAATGGTATGACTTTCAGCTTTATGTCCGTAGATAAGCATTCTCTACTTATCATGGTTTTGAACTGCTTATTATCTATTGGGCATCCTCACATTTCCTATCTTTCCTTATGAATTGTTTAGTTCTGATCCATTTGAACAGTTCCACTGTTGTATCTCATGTCAACCACTGAGGGAGTGCACTCTCCAGGCCTCTTTGCTTCCTGACACTGGACCTCCTCCTTTGACCCTATTCTAATTGTCTGATTTTAAAGACCTGTAATGTTTTGGGTGTACTGGCCATTATCATAGGCTGTCTTTCATAACGAGATTATGCCCTACACACAGAATGGTCCCTCCCCTTAGAAATCCATTGATCTGCTCTCAACTCCATACTCCCTATGTAGATGCTTTTGCCACACCCCAGATCCCTACATTGTAGGGATGTAACATCGCTATTGTTATATTTCATTCCAAGTATATAACTAGTGGATGAAATGTTTTAAAATTTGTCAAGAACCTTCATAAAAGTATGTATTTACAGAAAATTAAAATACTTAGATTTTGTTTTTCCTATTATTCCTAATAAAAATGCATTGTTTAACTCTCTCAACATGGGGTTGGTCAAATTATAAGTTTCTCTATATATTAGGTATATCTTCACAAAATTTGGCAGTCTTTCAGTTAATATTACAAGTCTTTCACATACAAAAAGTCATATTTCTTAGTGAAGTCTATCTAATAAAATAAAAAAAGTTTTGTCCATGAAGATACTGAGTATTTGTTTTGAATAGTCCATGTGCTAAGTAATTTTGATTTTAAAATTAGAAATACTTTTTGTCATCTCAAAAATCTCAAATTTCCTTTGTGTAATCCCTAAAACCTCCTAAATGCATTTCAAACGTTTTTTTCACTACATCCTTATAGTTTATATGTTATTTTCTGTACCCTATCTCAAAACGGATTGGTCAGTTCGACAACCTCGTAATCACCAAAAAAAAAAATCAAAATAAATCTAAATTAACCTTGTTTTCTTTCTAGAATGACTTCAAATT
>NW_013666281.1:210763-223744 GCF_000517525.1 Limulus polyphemus
AACTTAGTAACATTATACTATCTATTTATAATTAATTTTATTGTTTTATTGCCCTTTGAACCGTGTCTAACTGCTATCCCCGCCATTATAAGTTGTAAATCACTCGGGGAATGTGCAGCTCACATTACGCTATCCAATTACATTACCCACGAGCTGCTCGCGTGCGTGCCTCGTGAACCATTTTAATTATATTCTTTATTATTATTACTTATTTTACCTTGTCTAGTCTTAAATAACTTGTTAAGCCTGATTTTTTTTAGTGATTATAGCAAAACCTTGATTTTCTCTTGGTTATAAGTAATATATAATGAAACGTAAGAGAGAACTATCAACAAATTGTGAAAGAGAGGATGTTACAAGTGGGTGTGGCAGGAGGGGTCTGATTTTCTATTCAATAGCTCTGTAACCAAACAAAACTGAAGGCTATAAAGATTATGGTCTGTTTGAGCAATAATGATTTTATAGAGAGTATTTTATGTTTAATTTCGCACATTTTCAAGAGGGTGATGAATAAAATAGAGATGATGACATGCTAAGATAAAATGTGTCACGTATGTCGCACTAGTGGAAATTCAAGATTTTTTTTATATATTTCCTTGTAGAATTAAGAACTTAAAACTTGTATACTATTAAAATATGGATTATTAGCTAAGATTTTATGGTATTCTAATTGGTATAACATAAACAAAAAGTAGTTTAATTAAATTTTGAATGTAAGACACTAAAACTTTGTGTCGTGCAGTAAAGTGTACCCAGGCCAACAGGGTTAATGTAGTTATTTGCACTTGGAATCTGAATAGTTCACCTGCAAGTGGATTTTCATTAAAAATGAAAATACTATTTAAAAAATACTAGTTAAAAAATACTATTTATTATCTTACAGTTTTTACATTTCATATGAATAATCTCTGGAACCTCCTAAATGAATATAAGATGTTTTTTAAGGTAAATGTTACTATTTTATTATTCATATCACTAACTCTAGCTATTATGATCTACGTACGGTGCAATGAAAAATTTAAAATTAAGAAATGGAATATAAAAATATCTTCTTTGGATCATATGCACAATTCCAAAACATACTTACCTCTTCTCACACTGATAGATATTACTCGAGTGCCAGGGTTTTTTCCTTTGCTCATCTAAGCATTGGTCTGATTTTTTTCTCACTTGCTCCAGTTTTTTTATATCCCACTCAGTTGCCCTTGGCGATATTTATCATATGAATTGCCCTTGACGATATTTATTTTGTGATCCTCTCCACCTGGATCAGTGCACCCCCTATCTTGGTACTGTATATAAGCACCTCATTCAGATTATGTTATCACTTTTTCTCGACAAAGCGTCACTAATGGGTTTCCCAGTATTATGATCATTTGGGGATACTTTGAACATTATCAATGTTGTCTAGTTGATTTTCGTAATAACAATAATCTTAAAAAAAATTTCCGATTGGGAAGCTTATTTATGGTATGAATGTCTGCGTGTGTGTGTGTGGGAGGAGGGGGGGGGTGATACTGTCAGCGATCTTATTCGTAGTGAGACTGAGACATATTCAGTTCTGTGGTGTTCCTCTGGTAGGGCTCTGAGGCTGCAATTGAGGGTGATCCTCGACGTTTCGGAGAGAATTTAGATTTGGTTTTTCATGTACTTTCTTTTAGTCTGTTGGCTTCTCAGTCCCCCTGTGGGCCAGTGGTGAGCTTGCAGACTCACAGCACTGGGATCTGGGGTTTGATTCCCTGTGGTGGATATGGCATATGGCTCAACATTGCTTTATTCTAACAAAACAAATTTACCTGAAAAAATATTCCAATCAACAGTAATCAAAACAGTCTTTAAATATCCTATAAAAATAGAAAAGTAGGCCACTTTGGGATAAGCTGCCTTGGATTTCTTTTATCCTGTTGGTTCTTTAAGTGTACTTTTGAGCCTGAATCTCACTGGGAGCGAATTTTAAGTTTTATCTCCACCCACGGATATTGTGGCTCATGCTGGGAGGTTTAGTTCTCAGTTACATGAAGGGAGAGTTATGACACAGTTGTCAGAACTTCATGACTTAAACTACCACCACCAGGTGGAAGCATTTTTCCTAATCTCAAATAATACATCTGCTCTTCAATTTTTTCTGAGTTCTTAGTCAGAGTTTGCAGTTAACCTGAATAGATCAGTGTCCCCTGATGGGGTAAGTCTACGGTATTCCAACTCTAATATCTACCATTTTGTTTTCCTTTCACTTGACTTTGTTGGAAGGCTCTCAGGATCACCAATTTCATTGATCACAAGCTGGATCCCTTGTTAGCATATCCACTAGTTCCATTTTTGGCTTCTACATTCATCCCTGTTTTCCTTGGAGTTTCGAATTTCATTGGCTTCTACAGTGGTCATAGTCCCGACCCCTGACATCAGCCCATTGATACTTTGGTACACAGAATGGATTCTGTCTGTATCAAAGCTTTCTCCTGCTCAGTCAGATTGCTGCCAGTGGTGTCTGTGATTATTGTATATCTTCAGGGTCTTTGGGTCTTGGCTTTGAGAATTTCTGTGTGTGTGATAATCTTAACCATGGATCCAAGAGCACTGTAGGGCCTTAGTCAGGATTAGTCATTCATATCACATCATCAACACTATTATCCACCCAACATGTAGGGTTTCCATGTCCTTCAGATCATCAGGATTTGGAACTAAGTTCTAAGGCTATCTGAGTTTGGTTGGTTTAGGAGTTAGTGAGAGAGTTGTGCTAGTTCTTCCGAGGTTTTATTTGTGTCAGTAGTTGGGCATATGAAGACAGGAGATTGGTGTCCAGCCATTGATCTTTCTCATCTATATCAGTGCCTAGATTATCCAAGGTTCACTAGTTACTTATCCCTCAATTTGAGTTGATATTTTTTACTGGGATTGTAGATGTCCAAGTTTGTTGTAGTCGGCTTCTATCTGCACATTGCCATAGTGGTGGAGTCCCACCACTATCAGCATTTGTTGTGCACAAGGGCCAGGTCCTGCAGTTCTGGGTTTTTACCTTTAGACTCTCATCGGCTTCACATGGATTCTACTGTATTATATGAGTTTTTTCTTGTCATATCCATTCCCTCACACTGTATACACACTATTCTATGGATGACTGGTTACTGCTGGCACCTTCTCCTCAAATTGTCAGAACATCACATCCTGATTCTACTTTCTGAAACAACCAAGGCAGGCTTCATTTTCAGGGCTGAGACAACTGTTTTTGCTCCAATTCAGTATGTCATCAGTCTTGGTATTTTTTATTTTTCATGTCATCTCTCAGTTTGGCGCAGCTGACTCTCATTTGGCTCAATGCTATGGAATAGGACACCCGAGTCTTACCCACCTCTCCTCGCATTGCATGGATGGTTCTTTTACTTCTAGGAATATGTGCATCACTTGAATCCCTCATGCCTTTGGGATGAGAGCACAAGAGTTCCTTTTAATGGTCTTTATGCAACCAAGAGATCATAAATATTGATTCACTGGATTACACAGTTTCATTTTTCCATATCAAGGGGGTTAAGTTGAGACACCACTAACATATGGGTTCCTCTACTGCCACCTTGTCCAGAGTTCCGTCTCTTCATGTGGCCCTTCTTTTTGATCAATATTTCTTCTGTACATTGTTCTTGGAAGAGGGTCCACTGTTGCCTCGTTATAATGAATGCAGAGTGGTCCCATCTTGTATCCTTGGTTGACCACTTTTTTCCTTGTCCTCCTTATAATTCTGAGGGCAAGTGGAATTTACCTTGCCCACATGGTTGGAGAGTGAGGATGAGTGTAGACCGGATAAGTTCTGTTTCCTCAGGTTGAGTGCGGCATACACGATCCCGTCATTCCAAGCCTAGGGTGTTGCCTTTCAAACTTCTTTGGGTTGAGGAGAAGGTTTGTCCACTTCAGTGTTACTTACTTTCTTGTCATGATTCTGGTGGCTCCAAATGCATCATTCTTTGGCTACAGGTTGGGGCCTGGCGTATAGTTATGATAAATCAGGCAAACTTTCACCCACAGTACAGGATTTAAGTTCTGGGTGAAGAGCATACCTGTTTTGGATGTAGTGCAGTTCCACCACTTGGGTGCCAATTTTTTCTTGACACATCCATGATCTGTACAGATGCTTTCTGTGTGGATAAAGCCCTCACTGGCCTCTTCACCTTGTCAATCTGGGATTCTAGCTATCAGTGTGAGAAGAGATAGGTATGTTTTGGAAGTTAAAATTTTCTTAGATCCAAAATGTATTTCCAATAATACTTGCCTTCTTTCACACACTCCCACCTTTCCTCTCCACTAACAGCACGTGTTAGAGACTGGATTGTGTCAGTCTCAAAAAAGTGATAACATTATATGAATGAGCTGTTTGTATACAGTGCCAAGATAGAAGCCACATTGATGTAGGTGGAAAGTTTCATGAGTTAAATATCACCAAGGGCAATAGAGTGGGGCATAAAAGATTGGAGCAAGTGAGAATAATAATTAATAATTTAATCTTAATGTTTTATGTTCCTTTCCTGTTCTTTACCATCTATTATTTATGTCAACACAAGTCAACAACTACCTGTGAGGGGTAGAAGGTATGAATGGCATAGATACTTTAGTTTAGCCTTTGGCAAAATCTTTTTCTACTTGCTTGGTAATGTAAGCCTTGTAGAATGAGGTGAAGCTTTGGTTATTTTATAAAAATTATTAAACCTTTCAAATATGAATTTTAAAACACAAATGATGCATAATTAATTGAAATATAAAAGTAAAACATAGTACAATTTAACTGTCTCTCTAACTATAACATATTATCATCAACAAAGCAGCCAACCATACTACAGGCAGTTACATCTACCCAATGACGACAAATCAGTGCCAATTTCAAAATAACCGTTGTCGGATTATAGTGTAAAATGAGCTCTTTCTAAGGACAATAAACTTGTGTCAAGTAAGTACATGTGAGCTGTAAATCTGAAGGAGAAGGTTAGATGAGCATAGCACCCATCAGAGGTTGACAAAATTTATTACTTGTTTCTACTTTATTCAGCTAAAGAACTTGGTGCCATTTCAAAATAACCATTGTTGGATTATAGTGTAAAATGAGCTATTTTTAATGATAATAAACATATCAAGCAAGTACATGTGAGTTGTAAAGCTCAAGAGGAAGTTTAGATGGGCATGGCACCCATCAGAGGTTGAAAAAATTTATTACTTGTTTCTACTTCATTCAACCAAAGATTTATGAACCATGTCAATAGGGCAAGTAAACATACATTACTGTCTAGACATACATGTATAAGACTGCAGTTGTCTGACTACATTGCGAAACTTTGAAGTTGTTTATAGCTCATGCATTATGTGGCAACAAAATGAGTTGTTTTCCTTATGGCTTTCAATGTTTCTTTTGAAATATAGGAATAAAACTAAGATAATATAAAACTGAACTATAACATACTTGCTAATATTAATCTCATTAAAATACATTGATAATAAAGTGGTCTAATTAAATTTTGAATGTAACTCGGCAACAATTTTTGATATGAGCAGAAATGAATTTATCAAGTGCACCACTAGTCATAGGGTTAAAGCCAAACTTCCTTTCCTTTGCTATCCTGTGCCTTATCATGGCCCTTTTTCTATAGGCCTGTCCTCCTCTCTGCCTCCTCCCTCTGGTCCTTGCTGTGTTTCAAGACACCACTTGCAGAGTCATATTAGTGGCCTCCTACTGGCCATCCCATCCTTGGTTTCCATTGCTCCATTTTCTATCGTCCAAGTCCCCCCCCCCCTTCCCATCGAACCATCCCTTCTGATCCAACCTCATATGTCACTTTTTCATTTCACTTTTATCTTCACGTGTAGAACTTATCCAGTCCATCGCCCTTTGAGCTGTATCCTCTGGTCATGTAGCTTTCCTTCTGTCCAATCTTGTCACCATTTTTCCTCTTTCATGTACCAGAGTACATGGTGTTTTTGTCTTCATTGTTCTTCCCATCACCATTTCCTCCTGACTGATTTGATTTGTAATATGTTACCTCCTCTTTCACGTGTTTGCTCTACTGTGGTTATCAGGTGGCATTTTCTACCTATTTCTGCTTTTTCCAGATGCCTCAGGATATTTTCCTTACTGTTCCTTTCTACCCTATTCTGTTCCTTCCTTATCCACAGACACCACCCATCCTCTTCTTTACTTGGAATGTTACTGTGGTTCTCTACACTCTTACCTGAGACCCTGTCAAATCTCTAGCAATGTGTTCAATGTATTACCTCACCCTGGATACGTGTGTCCTACTCCTCTTGTCTCTGCTCACCATTGTTCATATGTCTATGCCATAGTGTTCTCTCAAACTCTTAAACAACACTTACCTTCTTTTTTATCCTGGCTGGTCCTTCCCATGTCTTCCATAGCAAGGTTTGATGGTCACATCTTTCTCCCATATCCCCTCTTTATGTTTGTTCCATATTGGACAAACTCCTTTGTCCTGTCTGGGTCATTTGTTCTTTTTGTCATGCTCTTACTTCTTTTGGGGTTCCAATCACCATCCCTTCATTCCTTGAGACCCCTCCTCTACTAGAGATCTATCTCCTTCGACACCTACAGGATGGATCTGCATATTCATCCTTCTGGTATACCCCTCTTTGGTGGGGGAGGGGTAATTTTAAGCTCTTTTATGTTTCTTCTCATCAGATTCATAACCTCCCAGATTCTTTAGCTACTCTTTTTCAACAACCCTTGTTTCTATTCTCCAGGCTGGCATGTGGACCACCCCACCTTTTGTTGCCCACTATCTGCTTTACTTGGTTGTCTTGTCTCTGTAGGGATTTAGACTTCCATCTATGGATATTTTCTAATCCACCCTCTATCTATGTACTGGTGAGTGTACAAATTTATTTTCTCACCTCACAATCACTATAGGATCCCACTAGGTGGCTAGTGTTGCCTCACAGGATATACTTACCCAAACTCTGTATCAAGCCAGGATAATGGTAAGTGTTCATGAGGTGTTCCACAAGACCATTTGAGATTTCCTCATGTTATTTATTTCTATACATATCTATAGTACTTGTTTGATCCAGCTTATAACCATTCCATGGACTACCATGGAACCAACACTAGAGCAGTGTTTCAGCCCACTTCTCTGGCTAATTCTAGCTGGCTTTGAAGAACAGGATTTCAGAATTAGCCAATGCACTGTCTTTAGTAAAAGACCTTTCTAAACTGAAGGACCAATGGAGATCTGGGCACATTTTCTGGTCTTGCCTATGCAAATTCTCTCCCTCATTGAGTGGAGCATTGGAGAGCTTTCCATGTACCAGTTCCAAGCTACTGGGGTAGTGAACCATGGAGAATCCTTTCCGATTGGGACCTAACCACTGGGTCTAGAACATAGGGTCTCTTTACAATGTGAAGTGGGGTTAGGGTGACACAAGAGTCTAGTGTGAGTCACTGTACACACACACACACACACACACACGCACGCACGCACACGCACATATATACACGCACACGCACATATATACACACACACATATACATATATACACACACACATATACATATATACACACACACATATACATATATACACACACACACACATATACATACATATATATATAGGAGTAAGTGGGACAATGTTCTAAGAAACTCAATTTTTCTTACACATTTTGTTAATATAGGTTGGTCCGTTCAAGCTCAACTCGAAGCCATCCAGGAAACATATCAATACCAGGTATTACAGATGTCACAAGCTTCACACTTAGGATTGGTACAAGACAAGGAGTTAATTGTAGAGTCTTGAGAGTGGAAACACACAGGGATCTTGCCACATGGGTTCGACATTTAGTTCAGGGTGCACATAATGCTGTTCTAGCAATGAAGGAAGCCCGATTTTGTAAGTACAAAAACTGTATTTTATTCAGTTCACTTTTGAAAAAGAAAAAAAAATAATGGTATTAAAGTGAAAATAACATTCATTATGAGCAATTATACACAACCAAGATCATACATTATGATTTTGTAACTGTTTCTTTATATAAGTAAGTATTGGGAACACTTGAAACATTTAGTTTGTAAAGTGTCACTATGAAAATCTTCATTTTTTTTATAGCAAAAAAACTACAAAGGTATATGTATGGTTCTTTTTTTAATCATAATTCAAGTATAGTTTTATTATACCTTTGTTTCTAATGTATGTGAATATTTAAAGGACAGAATTTAAATTTTCATTTTCAGATGTATTACTGCACATGAATGTTGTCAAATATATCACTTGGTGCTTATTTATGAAAACAGTTTTGTCTGATAGGAATGGGGAAATAAATGGCATATTTTGCTTTTTTGCACATGTTTTGTTGACATGATGGTTGTTTGAATTTGTTAAAGCTAGGATTTAAATCTTTTGCAGAATTTTGTAATTATTCAATATATTTTGGCAGAATTCAAGGTTTTTGCTAGAAAATATTTGTTGAGCTAAAAAAATTGACAAATAACATTTTGTAAGCACACAACTTCTGTTTATATTTTTGTTTTTTACTAATGATTTAAAATCACTGTCAAGATATGAAATTATATCTTTGAATCAACCAAGAGGTAATATCTCAACATATCCTCTACGTTCTTTTGTGTTTTATTTTTTGTTTCATTTATCATTAACTCTTATTTTTAAATTTTCATAATATCCAACTCCACTAATAAAAAATGGTAACAAGTGTAAACATGATCATAACGATGTATGTTTAGATATTTTTGTACGAGACATTTATATTTCAGCAGTCATACATTTTCTTGATTCCATCATTTTACATGTTCCTTGTGTAACTTACTTTACAAAATTTCTGCCTTATGTTTTTTTTACATCTTTTACTTGGTTGTTGTTTTTTATTATGTTAAATAATCTTTCATGTATGTGTGAAATTTGCCTGTGGTCATGGTTTTAAACACCATTTTAGTTGTCTAATTATACTAGTTTCTAGTTGTTCCTTTCTTTGTGATATATATTGGCATTGACTTTATTAAGCTTTATTCTTATACATTAGGTGATGGTGGCTCAGCAGTAAGTTTGAAGGCTTATAACAGTGGTTTCAATAGTCCATTGTGTAGCTTTGTGATTAACTGCAAATAAACAAACACTCATAGTGAGCATGTGTGTTTAGGGATGCTTTGTGAGGGTGGTCTCGTGTTTGATTCCCATTACTACAACTTTTCTTCTTCATGCCTTTGTTATTGCAAAGCTACTAAATCTGTCTGCCATTGTCACAAATTTTGAACTGCTGAATAGAGGGAAGGCAATTGGCTAGTACCACCAAATACCAGCTCTTTGGCTACTTAAATATTAAGAAATGTGTAAATTTACTATTTTTTACATAGTGCTATGTTTCTAAGTTATGACTGCATAACTGTATTTTTAAACATTGCATAAGCAGATGCAAATCTGAGGGTGTGGCCCAGGGAGTCTAGATCCCTGGCCATTTTTGTTCCAGAAATTAATACTGTATTCTTTATTGTTGTATAACTAGGTGTGGATTTAGGGGAGGGGTCCAAGACAGTCAAAACTACCACCACCCCACCCCTTCCACCGATTGTTTTTAGAAATTAATAACTATTATTTAATGTTGTAAAAGTAACCACAGATCTACAGGGGGGTCTGAACCCTCTCTATTATGTTTTCAGAAATTAATAATAAAAAAACAGCCATTGGTATCAAGGAAAAATATTAAATGTTGGTGTTTTATTTGATTGGTCTATTAATTACATAAAAGCTTGTAATTGATTCATTTTTTGGAAAACCCAACTTAATAATAAAAAAAACACAAATGTAATATGAAGCATTTATTAAACATCTCGGAATCTTCAAAATTCCATCATCTGTAATCTAGAGGAACAAAACAAACAATTGTAATTACAACAACAATATGATATAATTTGTAATACATAAGAAGTAAACAATTTTAACATAAAAAGTATAACAAGAGAAAACAGTATGTAGCACAAATGAAATAGTTAAATTAAAATAGATTTATATCAACTATTTTATTTATGCTATATACTTTTCATTTTATTTTGTTATACTTTTTATATTCAAATGTTTACTTCTTATGTATTACAAATTATATCATGTTGTTGTAATTACAATTGTTTGTTTTGTACCTCTACATTACTGACGATGGAATTTTGAAGATTCCGAAATATTTAATAAATGCTTCATATTATTATGTTTTGCCATAAAAGTTTGTTTTCAGTTTGTTTGTTTTTTTAAAGTCAACACAGATAGAGTCTATAGTAATCCAGTTATGATCCTGCCAGTAACTGATTACTTATAAATCAATACAACAATATGAACATCATTTAAATATTGCCATGGTAAATCTTCATGCCTTGGATTTTTTCCAAAACTATCAATTTGTGTGTGCTCTAGATTTTAGAGATTTTTCATCAAATTCAGTGTTAGTGAAGACCCCCGAAACTCTTGTACCTGTTACAAAATCCATTTTTCATTGTTTGGAAGTTATAACACTTACACAAAAGTAAAAATGTAAGTACCAAGACTGTATAAGTAACGAATTAAAACAAAATTGAAAACAGACATCCTGTTTATGAATGCTAGAATATGAATTTAGGTGTATGCTTTTATCATTTTTTCTAAATATAATTACATCTATATAATTTTAATTATAAAATTGGAAATATGTGCCTTTAACCAATTTTTTTTTCATATCTCCACCTTGGTGTCTCATAACTTTTACATTATTTCTGTAATATTCAATTTACAAATTCAATTACTTATTCTTTCTTTATTGCTATATATCATTTATTTATTTATTATTTCTCACTTCATAAATACTTCTTGCCTTTTGTCTGTCACTGGAAATGTACGTCTTTCTTAGTTAACTCAGTTAAAGGTGTTACTAGCATTGCAGAATGTAGAATAAATCTTCTATAAAATCCTTCACATCCCAAAAATGCATGGATATCTTTTACTGTTTTTGGTACTAAGCAGTTCTTACATACTTCTAATTTTTTGCATCTGGCTTTACACCTTCTGCAGTTACCATGTGACCTAAATAGTCTACTTCCTCTCTTATGAACTGGCATTTACTTAGTTTGAGCTTTAAGTTCCCCTTTATTAGTCTATCAAACATTCTGATTCTTGTAAGCCTGATAATACCACATCCATTAACCCTCTCGCTATGGACAGGTCAAAGAGCATATTTCACAATGTATTAGTTATTTTCAAAATTTAATTAAATAACATTATTATCAATGTGCATCAATAAAATTGGCATCAAAATGTAGCTTATAACTCAAATTTTTATATTATATAGGTTTTAATTTCTTAATTGGAAAGAAAATATTAAAAACATGTTAAGTATTCTTTTTTTTTTGGTTTGTCATGTGGCTCCTCCTCTTGTATTATTGCTGAATTTATATTTCATTATGCCTACCATACAATGTTTATAGAGGTTAATGAATTAGAAACTCAAATTTCAAACATTTACAAATTAAAATATATAATAAGAACCTCCTACCTGTTTGATTTATTGAGATATCAATATATATTTAGCAAACCAACCAGAGTAGCCTCTCATATTTCTCTGTTCTTTTGAAACCACTTATCTATTTATACCTATTTCTCTTAAATACATGTTTATAACCAATATATAATCTGACAGTTTGTAATTGGCTTGAAGGGTAAACTTGTAATTTTGTTCGAAATGGTGAAGTCTGTTGTACAAGTCATTGCTCCAAACAGAAATGAGGTATTTGTTTTTAACCAGCTTAGTTAGAAAGCCAGGTAAATTAAAGTGGATTTATGTGCAACATTATAGTAACTTGATGATTTTTTGGGTTTTCTGAAATGCATCTTCAAAATCTACAAAAATTAAGTTGTATCCCCCCCCCTCCATTTTGAGAGACTAAACAAGGCTTAGAAAGTATGACATGTGAGTCAATCAATTTTGTAACATATTAAGTACTATAAATCATTGTTTGTTATATTTTTTTTATTAATTATTCTATGTTTTAAGAAAAATAACTGAAAATTAAGCATTTATGAATAAATAGTAATAATATATATATATATACATGTTCATTAGCACTTACACACCTATACCCTGACCACTCCAGGAGGATAACTAACATCCAAATATATTCCAAGTTTATTGGATTGGTTCAGACTTTGTGCAGAACCATATCATAAAATTTTCTCACACTTTTATTACTTAAAACAGTTCTTGTAATTATTGTACTGTAAACAAGTCAACAAATCTCCCACTGTGTTCTTAGAGCTGGGATTACAATAAACTTTGTGGGAGATGTCTGCTTATTGTGCTACATGTGCTTCTTTGCTATTAATGGTGTCAAATAAACAGTCGAGTAGCAGTAACAGTGATTCTTTACTTAATGTTTTGCAGGTTTCTACTTTAGCTGCTAATGGTAAAATAAACATAGGAATTAGATATAAAAAGGTTAGAAGTAGAAACTCTCTGGAGGAGTACTTTGGAATTTCAAGTTTTAGTGGAAAAAAACGTTTGATATTTATTTAGGATGTTTATGCAAATGAAATTAAGATAATTTTCAGATGATAAAGTATTTTAAATCTCACATTAAAAAATTTTTTGTACTTGAACCAGTCAACACTGACTTCATATCTGCACAGATAAATGTTTAGTAAAAATACTTAATAAAAATCCAGGTTTCTTTTTTCCATTTATGAAAGATTTGTAATGTTTACTAAAACCTTGAGAAATTTCATGAAGATACACAAAACATGTTAAAAATTATTGTGTGGAAACAAGATCAGTATAATCCCTTGAATCTGTAGTGAGAGGGCCAATCTCTGAAATGTTGAAAGAGTATTACCGTATTTTTTGGAATATAAGACTCAACCTTATTTTGAAGACAAGGTTGTGGGGGGGAAAAAAGCTACAGTCGCATTTGAAAGATTTTTATTGAACAAAATTCAATTTGATACTTTAAAAATTAGAATATATTGTTCT
>NW_013666281.1:224556-231257 GCF_000517525.1 Limulus polyphemus
GTGTGTGTATATATATATATATATATATATATATATATTATTCATACCTTTGGTGTATAGGATGCAAGCAGATTTTGACATCAAATTTTGGGGTAAAAAAGTGCGTCTTATACACCAAAACATGCAGTACATAACCTGAATGCCATTCTGTTAAACCAGTACTTTTCTGATGGTAATATAAATGCAATTTTAGCTTTACCTCCTCCTATATCTACTTTGCCAGTCCATGATGTCTCCTGAATATTAGGTAACAGGTAGGAATCTTTAATGGGAGTTTGATTGAACTTCCTGAAGTTAACACATAACTTTAAATCACCATCCTGTTTTTGGAACTATACAAGTGGGATGCATGAGAACTACTACTGTCTTCTACCAATCCTTGCTTAACTCTACTGACATGGGTCTTCCTATGGTTATGGGTGAAAGGCCATGTCATCGCGTTTGTAGACTCGCATTCAAAATTTTATTGAACTACTATTTTATGAATGTATGTCAATAAGTTTGGTATCAAATTGTAGATTATAATTCAAATTTTAATATTATACACTAATTAATTTCTTAATTTTAAAGTAAATTTTAAGAAAAAATCCTAAATATCAATTTCTGTGTGTCATGTGGTATGTTGAATGCAGCATTGGTTTAAATTAGATGTTTGTGATGTCTAAATACAAAGTCTATAGTTTCTTACGATTTAGATACTCAAATTACCAATATTGACAATCTAGAATATATGATAAGAACCTCCTATCTTTTCTATTTTCTGAGATATTGATATATTTATTGAATCAACCAAGTACGTATACCTGTTTCACCTAGTGATGTGTGTGTATAACCAACTGTAAGCTCAGGATGTCTCTCGAGTGGTTTTCTATTCCTCTGCATAGAGTGTACTTGACAGTGTTTGGGGAGTATTTCAAGTCTGCAGCAATTTGTCAGAGAGTCCAAACAGCATCACGTAAAGCTTTTATATGAACTTTCTGCTCTACTAACAATTCTCTATGCATTTTGGGCCATGTCATGGCAACAAAACATAATATATAGTGATAAACACTGTTTTTATTAAGGTTTATTTGTGGAGTGCTATTACATTGATTTCTTCTAGCTTATACCGGTACCATATGCTAGCTCCTTGCTAGTTTCATTCTATATAGTTAAGACACTGCATGTGGTACCGTGACATTTATTTCAGACCCTAAATTTGATCAGTATGTTCATTCAAGCAGAACCCTTATGATGTGCTCTTGGTACAACTGAATGGGAATTCTATAGAATGATAAGTATTCTCACCCTGGTCCATTCAGTTGTCAATAGGGATCAGTGAAACTTTACCAAAGTGTTGAAATTTACATTCTGTAATGACATGGAAGAATTAGCATCATAGAATGGAAAAAATTACAAAATATTCTCTTGTCCTCACACTTTTGCACAGTACTGTATAGATGTATAATGTTATGAAATTTGAGCTATTTAGACTTAACATTTGTGTTTTTATATTATAATTAGTAGTCATTCTAGAATGAAAAAACATAATTTATATCTATTTCCTAATTTTTATGGTAGTTATGAGGTTGATCAAATCAACCAAACCCGTACACAGATACAATAGTCAAAATAACAGATAAAATATAAAGATTTTTCCAAAAAAAAACAAAAACATTTGATAATTATCTGTAGGTTATAAAGATTCTACATGTGAAATTTGAAATTTTTCTGATGTATAAAAGTATTTGCATGTTGGATAGTTAACATTTGAAAAGAAAAAAAATGCATGAGCAAATCATTACTTAAAAAAATCATAAAACTTGTTACAAAAATATCAGATTTTTGTATATGAAAGCCTTGTAATGTTTACTGGTAATTTGCAAAATTCCATGAAGATACATTTACTGTATTAAAAGTTATAATATGAAAACTATAACAAGCACAAAATGGTTACAAAGTGGTCCCTGGGATTTGTAGTGAAAGAGTTAATCATTTCCTTTATGCACACTTTTAATTCTATTTTGTGCTTCTCTGGTACTCTATAAGGTCTCTGTGGTATAGGTATACTAGTGTTTAACACTATTTTGTGTTTTACCTTATTTGTGCAACTTTTAGGGTTACTATATATAATCTTCTAGTAAACTCACCAACTCTTGTTTATGTTTCTTCTCTAAGATAGAATTTCAATCTTTCCTACTCTGTTTTGCATATTTATTATTTTCTACATTACCCTGTCCTACTGCAGTTACTTTTTTTCTGCCTTATCTACTATATGCTTAGGCAGTACTGCTTTACTCTCATTTACAATTAACTTTTACAGGCACTTTCTCTCTCTCTCTTGGACACTTTACTAATATTAGCAATGATATAAACTTCTGCTTCTTCTATCTCTATCAGCTCAAATAAAACCCTGTATTTTAGCTTCAACAATAATTTGATTTCTATCAGGTACTTAAGCTATTCTGACTAATCTTACAAGTTCTCTTTCTATCAAACTCTTCTGTTGGGATGCTTTGTTGTCTAGCCTAAGTGTAGAATCATCTAAGAGGTTTTTCTAGTTATATACTTGTCTAAGATTTTCTTTTTCACTTTATCTTGCCTTGATTTACTAGTGTTTACTTCACTTTTAATTTTTTCTTCACTATAGCTACTATTACTCTTGCTAGGCTTAGGGTTTTTCTTTTTATTCCTTCTAGTCTGATTTCTTTTTGAACACTTAGTCCTATTACCCTGCTGATTTTATTGTGTATTGTTACACATAGGAGTATCAGTGCTTTTGTTGTTTTTTTTAGTTTTGATCCTTATCCTCAATAGTCTGCTTAATGCTTGTGTTTTGTGCTTGACTATTAGTTTGAGTCAGCAGGAAGGTATCATTGGTTTCAACTTTTGCACATAAGCCTGAAGGTATAATTCCTTCAAAACTTAAGATCTCTGTTTCTCTGCACAGCTTACCTCTAGTCGTGGATATTTCAGTGTTATAATTTTGCAATAACTCCTGCTTTAGTACACTAACTGTTTCTAAATCTGTTTACATAGGTAAAGTGAGTATTCAAGTTCTAAGTTTTCTACTTCAATTTGAACACTATTGTCAGATTTAAAAAAATAATATTATATATGTATATGGGTTCTGTTGTTTTTTTTTCTGTTTGCCAGTTGTCAAAATAAATGGCTTTTACTTCTATTATTAATAGTATAAATATTTACTATGTAGTTGTTGGGCTTAGGATTCTTCTACAGTAGGTGTCTGTGACTTGTTAGTGATAAATTCAACGATGAATAAACAGTACACACTTATTTTCAAATAATATATAGATATTCAGAACAAGTTCAATGTATGTATACAATAAAATATTCACACTATATATAAGTATATCGTAAACATTATGTCAGTATGTGTATAGTTCTCCTCTTTTTGTCAAAAGTCCACTTAGGCTTTTTACAATTACTTTAGAATCTCAGTTGACAATTGAACTATTTTCTCTATGTTCCTTTTATCAAAGTGCACCCAGGCTGATTCAATTACTTTAGAATTTCACTTTGATGGAATAAACTTATTTTTTCTTATTTCCTTTTCTACTGTTAGTTTCACTCTGATATATATTAAATGTTAGGCTTATGTCAGTCATTAGGCCTATCACTTTTACGTTACTTAACTTCAAACCAACTATATTCTCTTTGCTTTTATCTATCTAATACTGTCTGTCTGCTGCTTCCCGCTTGTCTCACGCTATTTATATCTTCATTACATAGTCTGGCCACTTTTTATATTCTCGAAACCAATTAGTAATTAACAAAACCTTCTACAATCGTCTGCTTTTAACTCTTGCTATAACAAAACTTAAAAATAATAAAATATTCACTCACAAATATAAATCAACCACTAATATTTAAACCAAACAGTCTTTTATATCATGACACAAACCCCTCTTTAAGATAAAATAGTTACAATATATATATATATATTTACTATATGCAAAGACTATTCTTAGTTCAAACACAAAGTTTGCTTATACTGTCTACTCCAACATTTGCAGTCTCTTTGATGGCCTTAATTCGAAACCTGTAGTTCTGAAGATACAATTCCCACCTCATGATCCTCGCACTGTCGATCTTGCACCTCTGCATGTATACAAGTGATTGATGGTCTGTCTGGATGATGAACTCCTTCCCATATATAGTTATGGAATTTCCGAATGGCAAATATTATAGCCAAACACTCTCGTTCCATCACCGAGTAGTTCTTCTGACTATTCAACAGCTTTTTAGTTATATATGCTATTGGAAACAGTCCGTATTCATGTTCCTGTAAGAGTACTGCCCCAATTCCAATGAATGAATCATCAGACTGAACAATAAATGGTTTGTTGAAGTCTGACATTCTAAGAATTGTTGAGCTTCTCAACATGTTCTTTAATTTCTGGAATGCCACCTGGTGTGGTTGTTCCCATTACATTTTGTTGGGTAAGCCTTTCTTAGTCAGGTCAGTCAATGGTGCAGTAATTTCAGCATAATTTGGGATGAATTTCCTATAGTATCCCACTAACCCTAAGAAGGGTCTGACTTGCTGCTTGGTCATTGGAGCTGGTGTATCTTGTATTCAGGTTAACTTTTCCTTTTCCATGGCTATCTGTAGGTCCCCCACATTATATCCAACAAACTCCAGTACAGAATATCCAATGTAGCACTTGGATGGCCTGATGGTGAGGCCTGCTGCCCTCACTCTCTGAAATAGTTGTCTAAGTCTCTTCAGATGGTCTTCCCATCTTGCAGTGTGTGTCAGAATGTCATTCACAAAGTGCTCAATGTAGGTGGTGTTGTGTAGCATCTTCCTCATCATGCGGTTGAATGTTGCTGCTAAATTGACTAACCCAAATGGCATCTGCTTAAATTGGTAACATCCATCAGTGTCACAAATTCTGTCTTCTCTTTAGATGCCGTCTCCATCGGGATTTGCCAGTAACCTTTACTGAGGTCGATCTTTGAAAATAGCCTGGACCCTTCTAGTTTTGCCATGATGGCCTCTAGATTGTCCATGAGTTCAGAGTCGAAATTTGTCACGAGGTTCAACTTCCGTAAGTCTATGCAGAAACGGTTTGATCCATCCCTTTTCTTCACGATTACAACTGGTGAACAGTAGGCTGAATTTGAAGGCTCGATGATTCCAGCTTCCAACATTTCCTCAACTTCTTGCTTTATCAGATCTCTTATTGCATAAGGCATCTAATAGGGCTTCACTTCGACTGGATAGGTAAGCTAGTGCTGACCCCTTGTGCTTGGCTCAAGGTAAGGTCAGATTTAACACCTAGCTGTATACTATCTCTCAAAATATCAGTTTTTAAACATGGAATCAAAATAGGGCTTTATAGCTTGAGGAAATAATTTCAACACTATGTGTCAAGCCTTAAGCTTGTTTGTTTAGTTATTTGTGATTGCATTTTCACTTTAAGTTACCTATCTTGTTTCTGTAATTTTTGGAAGATCCCTATTCCCCTTTTTAAATTAACAATTTCAATAATTCTCCGTGAGCATATGTAAAATGCTGAATTTATTCTAGTAAAAGGCTTAATTGATGCATTTCCCTCTCAAGTATAGTTTACTGAATATTTAAATGATTTACTTGTGATATACATTCCTTCGATAAAAAATTGAAGTGTGCAGTATGTAAATATATATCGGTAATTGCTGTAGAATGTGTTTCTAGCTAGCTAGTAGTATTAATACTTTGTAGCTAGTATTGCTCTATCACTTACCAGGTTTTATCCTATTGTCGTTGTTTTAGCACAAAGCTACGCAATGCGCTATTTACGTCTGTCCACCGAGGGGGAATAGAATTCCATATTTTAGGAGTTGTAAGTCCGTAAAGTAACGCTAACCAATCGGGGGACTTTCTATCATGCACTATATATACTAAAGTTATTATTACTTCTATTATGCGCTTCAATGATCTTGTTCTCTTTTTACATTATTAGGCGTTAAATTAAAATGTGTTTGTTTGTTATTAAACACAATTAGTCTACACAATGGGCTACCTGTGCTGTGCCCACCATGAATATTTTAGCGTTATAAGCCTTCAGACTTATTACTGAGCCACTAGGGGTCAAATACAAATGGTGTTGTAATGTTTTATACATATAGTTATGCTTATTTTACGCTACTTTTCGGAATTATATGGTTTTTGTTTGTTTGTTTTTGCAATTATACAGACTTCGTTCTTTCCCTAGAGGCTCAACGGTGAGTTTGAGATGTTATACGAATTCAAGATTTGATCTCTGCGGTGGACACAACGCAGGTAACCCATGATTCAGTTTGGCGCTTTAGCAACAAACAAACAGACAAAATTTTCGACGTTCGTGCCAGATTCTACTAAATTCTATTGATTCATGAAGCTTAGGCGAGTTCCGCCCGGAAAAAATTCGACACCATTTCCTAATTTTGACTATAATTGATCTATAATCCCAGATTTCGTATGTAATTTTAGTTTGTTTCTTTTCATTCCTTTCACAGTGAATTTAAATTGTAGCTCGTGTATTACTTAAATGATTGGAAAATCCTATTTCTTATAATGTTCCTGTTTGGTTTTCAGCTCGTTTTTCAGTTTTCCAACTGAGTTTATTTTACGTAACAGCTTTAGTTATTTATTTTGAGTATGAAGTTTTCGGTTAATACTATTTCATTTTGATTCGTATTTCTATGTGCAGCGCTGTTGGCAAGTTAATGTG
>NW_013666281.1:232257-243259 GCF_000517525.1 Limulus polyphemus
AATGTTAGGCTTATGTCAGTCATTAGGCCTATCACTTTTACGTTACTTAACTTCAAACCAACTATATTCTCTTTGCTTTTATCTGTCTAATACCGTCTGTCTGCTGCTTCCCACTCATCTCACGCTATTTATACCTTTATTGCATAGTCATCTGACCACTTTCTATATTCTCGACACCAATTTAGTTATTAAAAAAAACCTTCTACAATCATCTGCTTTTAACTGTTATTATAACAAAACTTAAAAATGATAAAATATTTACTCACAAATATAAATTAATCATTATTATTTAAACCACACAGTTATTTTATATCATGACAATTATACTTGCCTGACATTTTACCAGGATGCCCTGTTATAGAAGTTAAAATACTTTTTGAAACATCCTTTCATCCATTCTTAAAAGCTCTAGTCCTTGGCACTTTTTCTGCCCTAGATGGAAGTCTGCAATCCCTGAACCACGTTGCCTTTTCATCCTTTGGTCCACAGATAATCTTTTGGTTACAGGAAATATCCAAAGGGCCTAATGTGTAACCAACAAAGTAACCATGAGAGTAATCGTACTATAACTTTTGACAATGTATGTATATATATTCCCAATATTTTGCAGACTATCAAAAACATTTCAAAACTTTTATACAAAAAAAAAATCAGCTTTTTCAACACATTTGCTACTGTGTGCCCCACTGGTGGGTCACAACCAAGTTTTAATCATGGACCGTGTGACACACCAGTGGGTCACATATTTCAGTTGGCTTCAATGAGTTAAATAACCATAGTGTAGTTACACATATAAATATTAGACACCTGGGTTAAGTAAAAAAGGAAAATTGTGGCTGGTACTATGGTAGGGATTATTAATACTACTGGTGGCATCGAACATGTTAATTAAGTATTTTAACTAAAGATTTGTTTATGAAGTTGTTTGTGATCTTTTACACTTGGAATTTGACTATCTGATGCAAAATGATTTTGATTAAAAATACTTTCCTTATCTGAAAAATTTTTAATTTCATTTTTGCAACATCCTAAACATATATCAAACATTTTTCTTTCAGTAAAACTTTATATTTTATTTCTTATTTTCACTACCATAACAGTATACTTGATTCTCCAGGTTGTAGAGAAGTAATCAAAGTATAATGAAAAGAAAGGTTGTAAACTGCAAAATAAAATGTGTAGTATTGTTAGTACTGATCTTGAAGTTCCAAAGTATTTACAGTTTCTACTTCTGACCTTTTCACAACTATTTTATTTATTTATTTTATTGTTAGCAACAAACTTAGAAACTTGTCAAACATAAGGCAGTGATTTACTGCTGGTGACATTACCGTTTTCAAAGAGTATAGTGAGGTACTTCTGAGAGCAAACAGGCAGATGTTTCTGTCGACACTAACAAATGTATATGATATGACTCCAATCTGATCCCATAAACTTCGAAGATATATAGGTGTTACTAGCTTTCAAAATTCCAGGGGTGTGAAAGAGTTAGCAGTATAATTGTACAAAGTTATTAGTGTATGTGTTTATAAATATTATATTTCCTATTTGTCGATGTTTTCACATCAACCAATAAATAACCAGCTTCTAGTAATATGAGAATGGTCCATTTTATGTTTGCTAGCACTTCTAACTTTGCTTCCTATTTTTATCGGCAATTTTATTTCATCTTTGTGTACCTTCTACTACCTACGAGTAAGTAAATGTTATTTACAATATACATGTAATCTGTTCAATACTTTCTGTATATACATAGTTGTTGATCAAAATCTAGTATAGCTGTTTCTGCATTTTAGCATAACATTTACTCTTTGTAAACCCTGATTTGCACTTCAAAGAATATACTGTAACATAAATGTAGTATTTTTTCTTAGTAAACTACTGTTTTTGAAAAGTTTATCTTCATTACAACATCGGTGCTTAGCAACTATAGCTTACAAATAAGTAAACAGTTAAAAGTCTTAATATATAGTTGTATTTTTGTATAAGTTTTCAATGTATTGCTACCAGGGATGAGGTGAATACTGGAGATTAGTAATCAAACACGAATATGAACATTTTATGTTTTTATGAATACAATTATAAAAACAAATACAGGAAAAATGCTAAATATTTTATTATAAATACATAGGAATGTATTCATGAATACTTTATCAGGTAATATGCAATAATGATAAAACAGCAGACAGTAAAATTTCAGTATTATTTCTTGGCACTTTTGTATAATAATAAAATAATAAATAACAAACAATGTTAAGATAGGTACACAACTAAAAATATTTTAATTGAGGCCAATCTATGACCACTAAAAAGTTGACTTGTTTCAATATTGCAATGTCATTTTCAGGAGTGAGTTGCAAAACATAATCATGTCTTATTTATATATTTTCTATTAAGTAGCTCATGTGACCTATGTACAGGTTTACAATTCCCATGTGAACTTTTTAGTAAAAGCAGTTTAATAGCCATCTAAAATTCTCTCATGTGACTTGACTGGATTAATAACCATGTAATAACAATAACTTTTAGAGTAGTTGGAGAGTACAGATGTGATTTAACCTTCTCGTCACGGGCATCCTTTACTGCGCATGTTATGTTGTTTTTAGGAAGTTACATTCACAATTTAATTAAACTACTTTTTGTTCATGTTATACCTGTTAGTATTGTGTAAAATCATAGCTAATAATCCATATTTTAATAGTACATAAGTTTTAAATTTATAACGTCATAAGGCAATACTTAAAAATAAAAAAATGCCCTCCAGTGGCATGGTGGTATGTCTTCGGACTTACACCACTAGAAACCAGGTTTTGATACCGGTGGTGGGCAGAGCACAGATAGCCCTTTGTGCAGCTTTGTGCTTAATAATAAAACAACAACTTAAAAAATCCTGAATTTTCCCTAGTGTGAGAAATGTCTTTAGGCATTCCCTCTGCTCTAATTTATTTACCACCCCTTCAAGAAACACAATCTTTGACATAAATTACTCATTATAATGTTGTCAACACTCAGGCAAAGCATAATTTTTGTTTTTATGCTGGTAAAATTTTATATGAACTTAGTGGGGGTTGTACCTTAGTTTAGACATTATATTTGCCCATTGCTATGCATTGTATATAGAGAATTTAGTTACACAGAAACTATAAATGCTCACTATATTCTAGAACAAATCTCTATGACAGTCTCCAGCTGCAGCTTAATATTTTAGATCTTGAACTAATGCAATCAAATAGTCAATAGCTACAGTAAATCATCATGATCTGTATCAGCTTGCTACTAGCTATGTTTTATCATTACAGTGTATAAAGTTAACCATCATATCAAGTAGTTCTTTGCCCATAGTTGAGCATAAAAAAAGCCAGCAAACAAGATAAATAAAAAATTTAGGAATTTAAAAACCTGCAAATAGGGATCATAAATGAATTAAGGAAATATGGCTGGAGATACTGTAAAAATTAATTATTCAAACTACAAATCCCTGTTTTGATTCCACCAAATGTAATTCTAGGTAACAGCATGGAGCGAAAATAGGGGTTTGTAGTTTGAGTAAATAACGTCTACAGTATCTCCAGCCTTGTTTGCTTATTTTTTTATTATCCCTATTTGCAGGTTTTTTTTATTCTCAATTTTTTATTTATCTTCTAAGAGACTGTTTTCTTATCTTTTAGATTTGTCATTGTGAATGCTTACATACTGTACAAAATGTAAACCAACCAGCTAGAATTGTTGCCCCAGAAAGCCTTCAGAATGAACCAGATCACTGCTTTTGTTCAACATTTATTTCAAAGCAGACCAGGTCTTTATAGTATACCACTACTAAAAACTTTACAGGACTCTCCACCTTTGAGACTCACTCTTGGCAGGTATTACCACGGCCACATTTTATCTGTTATTTGTTCTGTTCTTACTCAATACAGACAAGATCAATTTGACCAACCACACAACCACCATAAGAAAATACAAAGTAAATCAAAATTACCATTCTTTCTTTCTAGAATTACTTCAAATTGTAGCAGGAAACAACATTTCTTTATGCTACATAGTTTAAAATTTCTTAACCTTATACAACTATTTATAATTAAATTTTATTGTTTTATTGCCTTTTGGACCATGATTTTTTAAAATTCCTACCATATGAAGTGTCAAAATATGTGGTAACATGAAGCAAATGTTATACTAATCAAGTTACATAAATCTTGTGCTACTTGTGAGCTGTTAGTGATAGTGAATGTACCTTGTAGGAAAATTTTATTATGTTACAACAGCGGGGGTCACGTGACGCTAGTAACGTCATATTCTCGAACGTTCATGTCTCTTCCTGAAGTCTTGAGAGGTTACTAGATATGCGGTATTCTGCCCCAAACTCATGCTGGAAACAAGTACATTTGTGTGGTGATGGATTATTTCACCAAGTGGCCTGAGGCATATGCAATACCAAATCAGGAAGCTACAACTGTAGCTTTGGCTATTAGTGATATCTTCTTCAGATTTGGTATACCATATGAACTGCATTCAGATCAAGGCCATGTTCCAAGAATGCTGCAAGTTGTTTGGCATCCGAAAGACCAGGACAATGCCACTTCACACACAGTCCGATGGGATGGTAGAAAAGTACAACTGGACACTGGGACAGGAATTGGCAAAGTTTTGTAATAGCCGCCAAGATGACTGGGATGTCTTATTCCCTCCACTGTTGATGGCCTATAGGACAGCAGAGCATGAAACCACTGGATACACTCCAGCAAAGTTGATGTTTGGTCGGGAACTTCGGTTGCCAGTGTATCTGTTAACAGGACGCCCACCTTATGTAGAGTTGCCTGAGAATGTGTCAGAGTTTGTGAAAGTGTTATCGGAAAGGATGGATGATATCCACCATCAAGTGCGTTCAAACTTGAAAACGTCTGCTGATTCGATGAAGTAAACTTATGATAAGAGATCTACGGAAGTCAGCTTTGTACCAGGAGACAGGGTGTGGTTGTATAATCCCAGGAAGTCCAAAGGGAGGTCTCCTAAGTTGTCATGTTGTTCACTTCGTCCCAACTGAAATGTCCTGGACCGTGATAATGCCAAGGCCTGTTGGCATGCACCACCTTTGGCTTACCTCGCCGACCACATTTTATCCGGAAAGTCACGTCTGAGAGACGATCCACTATGTCATATGGGCCTTCCCATGGAGTCTATGTCTCGTCGGCTTCTGCTTCATGTGGGGTTCATCCGCTTCATCAGGAAATGTCCTACCATCGGTAACAGTCACATCAGTGGTAGTAACTTCATCAAGGGCTTCACTGTTTCCCTTCTCAAAACCGGGTAGAGTTTCTTCTTTGACAGTGGCTTTTTCAGCAGCGTCATTTGTTCCCTATAGAAGTTCTGTTGGTGAGTATAGTAGGAACAAAAAGTAATTTTACCATAGAAGTTCTGTTGGTGAGTATAAAAAGAACAGAAAAGTAATTTTACCATAGAAGTTCTGTTGGTGACTATAGAAGGAACAGAAAAGTTGTTTAATGACAACTACATTTTCTTTAAAAGGATATTCATTTTGTAATTAAACACTACACAAGTAATAATTTAAGTGCTAAAACAATATATATATTCTTGTATGCTTGTTGCACATAACTAGATTTAATTTTCCTTATGATTTTTCTGAAGAAGTGAAAACTAAGATTCTGTGGGTTTTAAACTCAAGACTCTTTAGCCTGCTATGCTAATTTCACATTATTAATACTGCAAATATATGTTTTTACTTAATTGGTTATTAAAAGTGGAACTTAGCAGAACATAGTTAGAGGTTCCAATCTCACCTAATATTAATTCAAATGTCTTCTGAAAAATTCTAACTTCACAAAATGCTGTATGATTCTTATAAAAAAATTTATAGTTAAGTTTTTGTTAGCTTTATTACAGCAGCTGGCACAAAGAGAGTTTCTTTTATCTGTATCCATGGAAATTCAAGTGGATGGATCAACATTAACCTCCATATTAAAGAAGCTACTTCTTCTTCGAGATTCCTCCCTCCAAGTAGCAGTAGTACAATGTATTTGTGTTATCGTCTCGACACACAAAAAATCAACTGCTTATGTGGAAGCTTTCTTGTCAGCCAGTCTGGCAGGTACATAAGATTTCTTTGACTGAATATACAGTTTAGGTATTTACTATACTTAGTTAGCTATAAGCTCTTTGTTCCGATACATTTTAATAAGTGCTTCAATATCAATAATATGAATCTAGGTAATAAAGACAAAGGTAAAAAAGTAAATTGGAAAAAAGATGGAGAAAATTACACAAACAGGTAAAAAAGTCAAAAAAGTGTTTTATAAAACAGTATCAATAACAGCTAAGCCTAAGCCAGTTATTGAAACGATGTAAACCAACTGAGTTAATAAATAAGCATTTATTAATATAGTTTTCTAATCAATGGCTTCCTATTATTGGCTTCCCATTATTGCTCAACACTTGCTATTAAACCCTACTGTTCTGTTTATTCTTTCTTATAATTTGTTTACTTTGTACCTCTCGATATATTTTTTACTTCTTTACCCATCTCTGTAATTTTCTTTATCCTTTTTTTTACCCTTGTCTTTATTACTGCTACTGCAATAAAATATATTCACTGAAAGAAAAACCTGTATATGGGTGTTGTGAAATGGGAAACGTAGATTATTATAATGTTATGAGATAACATGGGACCTATTGGTCCATCTCAGCTGCTCCATCCTCTAAGCTAAATTAAAATAATAAAAAAATCTTAAAGCCATCCCTTATCATTCATATACTTATCAAGCTTTTTCTTAAACTCACTTAAATTTACTGTCTCTACAACATCCGAAGGCAACCCATTCCAAAGGCCAATGACGCTGTTAGAAAAATGAAACTGTCTTAGCTGAAGATGACTCCTGCCCTGCCAAAATTTATTTTTGTGTCCCCTAGTCCTACTATTATCACTGTTAGATATGTAAAAAGATGATGCATCAACACTGTCAATTCCATTTACAATCTTAAACACCTCAATCAAATCCCCCCCCGTAACTCTTCTTTTTTCAAGAGAAAACAATTTGCCTCCATCCCAGGCACCATTCTAGTAATCCCTCTCTGAACCCTTTCGAACAATTCAATGTCTTTCCTAAGGTAGAGAGCCCAAGACTGAAAACAGTATTCCAAATGGGCCTAACCAGTAACCTGAACAATGAAATTATAACCTCTTTAGACTTGTATTCAATATTTCTGTAGATACAATCTAATATCCTGTTTGGCCTACCACTAACAACAGCACACTGCTAAGATGGGTTTAGAGACTGATTGACTATTACATGAAGATCTCTTTCCTTTGTAACACTGTTAATGTTATTCCCATCCAAATTATACTGTTATGTCTCTGTATGTTTGTTTGTTAATTTTTCTGCGATACAAGTCCTTTCTTAAATAAAACTTGTTTATTCTTCCTCAATACAACATTGCAATACACTTAATTCTTACAGTTACACACACTATAGTTCACAACAATTCACTCACTTTTTACTGTGCTTGACTCAATTGTCTGTTTCTATTTCCACCTGTCAGCAACTATAGTTCTGATCTCTGTATCTGCTATCCTAAGTTCCCGCCGACCATAACTGCTGTCCTTGGATCCCCACTCTCTCTCCCGTCTCCTTTGTCTAGTGCACTTATATACAATAATACCGGCCATGTAGCCTGTTCTAGAACATTCTAGACCTCATCACGTGCTACCAGCGTCACTTGATTTCTGCTGTCGTAACACGCTAACGTTTTTTCGCGAATCTTCTTGACACTTATTACGTGTTACCAACGTCATGTGACCCCCGCTGTCGTAACACTTCCCCTTCCTTAGAATTGTTTGTCCCGAACAATAGCCTCTTACATTAAACCAATAAACAATTAACAATAGCTTAATTAAATGTACAGAATTTACAAACACAAAATTAAAATTCAACAAAGTCTCTTAATTTTACGGGACATATCTTCTTCCGTACTGGGTTCTGTTGGTGAGTATAGAGGAACAGAAAAGTAATTTTACCATAGAAGTTCTGTTGGTGAGTATAAAAAGAACAGAAAAGTAATTTTATTCTGTTGGTGAGTATAGAAGGAACAGAAAAGTAATTTTACCATAGAATTTATTTGAACATCTTTGGACTGGGTATTTTTAAGAGTTAGAAGTAAACCTTTCACTACAGATACATGAAAACGAAGACCAGGATCCAGCTCATCTTCCCACGTAGAGTAAACTTGAGTTAGAATGAAAAGTACTGCTGCTTTAATTTCATCTGAAGGATGGCTCAAACCGGAGCTCAGGTAGTGCAGAAAACTAACTGTATAGATTAAAGGATTAATTAGAACAGAATAAGTTAAATCAATTATTCAGAAAAAATGTTCATATTTGAAAAATACAATACTGTATTAAATTAACACTGAAAACTTAATAAGAGTGTCCAAAAAATGCACTTGAATCTCAGTTTAAGTTCACCTCCATATCTACAGAGGGATCATTACACTTTATCTGTACTTGTTAATACTACTGCATGTGAACAATGGCTCAACAGGTAGTGTGCCTGATATCTTTGGTTCATGGAACATTCCCAATTATTCAACAGTACAATGCCACAATGTACATAGCCTACAGCCTACAACAATTTTTTAATCTAGAACTTTGACCAGAGGGAGGTTTGACATCACATGGTTTAACGTCTGGATTTTTCTCCTAGTTTTAGAAAAGTAAAAATGGAAACTAGGCTACAGTAGATGTATATTGATTATTGAATCTATAAGTAAATCACATTGAGTCTGAGCTAGCGAGATATTATTTGAGTACATTTGCTAGTCACTAAGTTCATTGCTGTGATTAAGGAAATTGTGTTTTGATGAAGAAATAGATATGAGATAATTAGCAAGCAAGCAAATTTCTTGTATTAGCACCTAATATGAACTTAGGTCTATCAATAAACAGTAATTATGCTAACTTGTCGAATTTGTAGTCAAATAAATAAAATGCTTTCATCATCATTAAGTGGAGTGGATGACCTTGCATCCTGATATCTCTAATAATTCAAAAGAACTTGCACAATAACAAAAAGCATTACAACAGTGTATGTTACGGCTGGAAAAATATGTTAAGACTCTTTATAAGGAAGCTCAAATATTACTATAATGAGAAGTTAAACAGAAGGTTTGTTCAAGATATCAATCATGATGTGTATCTAAAATTATTAATTGATTGAACCAATGTAAAATGAAATTATGTGAATGAACACAAGCAATACACAAAATGAGTAATCTTTATTATACATAAACACAAACACAGTGTGTGTACATGCATCCAGAGCACTTAATATAAGTTTTAAGTATAGCTTATCCCAGGTTTAATTTAGTCAAAACCAAGTGTTATAAATGACTGATTAGTTGAAAGAGAAGTTTCAGACTAGCTAAATACCAAATTTCTTGGTTTCCAATATATCTCACATTTACCCAAAGCAACATGCACTTCCACGAGACTAATTATTCTCATCACACACGGGTGTGGTTGTGGCCTCTAGATATCACCTACACAGCCACTGAAGGATACTACCATCAATATCCTTACCCAAGATTGCATTAAGTAACGTTCTTCACTTCAAGAATGACAAAGAAACAAAATCATCTTAGAATAAGATCATTTTAATAGTTTTCTTGACTGCTAATTATGTGAAAACATATCTATAAACTCAGAATAAAATATTATAATGCTACCACAAGATAGAAACCACATTTTTCCGTCTTCCCCACCTCAGACTTGTCCCAAGTCAACAATTAATTTCAATTTTACAACCAATCAACATTATGTTTGCACTGGTCATGAATTGTATTAACCCTCTTTTGGCTTCCAAGACACTTACACATCACACAGACATTATGAACCTTAAAAAAAAACCCTTAAACAATAAATATACCATACACAATCAACTCTAGAAAAATGCCCTTTAACAAGGAATGCATAATACATACATAAACCCTTTAAGAAAGAAATATACTAAATAAAACAAAAAATACAATACATAATACCCTTTAACATCAATATCACTCCATATTAAACCCTTTAATGGCTCACAAGTATGAAATACATAAAATAAAATCCTATAAAGTGACTGCTGATTTTTTTGTCATGTCCTGAATTACCACTAGTTCCCCTGGGTTTGGTCTAGATTTGTTTATAGTTAGTGGAACTTTCCTTCTAGCCAAGGGAAGATTGTGTGAAGTACCATTGGAGCCAACACACTTCCCAGTTGTACAATGCCCAGGCCGCTGACTATTTGTTGACCATTTCCTGACAATTCAACTTCAGAAGTTCAATTTATCTCACTTTCAGAGCTACCGTAATGGTGGTGGATGGAGTCATTGGCAGGTAACCCTTGGTTGTCTCTTATGTAACTCTCAGTGCCCCATACTTCATCGGTCCTGTGGTTTGTCAATCTTTCCAATGTGCTAGTCCAGCCAACAAGACAGAGGTTCCCTCATTCACCACAAATGTGGTGTTAGTCAACAATGGTGAAATTGGTGATGAGGTTTCCTTTGTCTGGTCATAGGTGGCTATGGCTATTTTGCTAACTGCAGTAGTTGTCACTAGAATTGGTATTAGCCTAGTGCCAACAGATGCCTTCAACTTTGGAAAGGTCTTCTTGAGTTACAGGATATGATGGTCCTGCTGAAAGTGAGTGGACATCTGACGATGTTGCCTCCTTGTTATTAGAGTTACATCTTCTGATGGAGCACCGAAGCAAGGGCTACCAATGCTGAGACATACATTATTCCTCCTTCTTTATTGAATTGGTGATGAACTTCCAACACCAGTGTGGAAGTGGGGGTCATTTGATCCATTGGTTGCTTCACTATTCTTTATTATGAGGGCTGGGATTCAGGGGTGTTGAACTGCTCCGAACGATGCAGCCTGCCTGAAAAGAATATAATGTTGCGTATCTGCTTGTTTGTTAATTTCCCGTGGAAATTCTTTCCAAGAAAC